>NC_066396.1:51366315-51396315 GCF_013377495.2 Cygnus atratus
CTATTTCTGACAACCCCTTTATGCATAATTAGGTTGGCAGTAATTCCTCTGAAGGACAGGCATGGCAAACAGGGTAGCTCCCTATGGAAGTGGCAGTACTAGCCTCACCATATCAGAAAGTGCCTTGGCTATAAGGCAATGCTGTAGTGTAAAGTTATCTGCCTCTGTGACTTTAATTACTGTATTTATTGCAATGATAATGAAAGAGGCCACAAATAAAAATAAGTAAAAGCCTCAACCAGTGTAAGAGCAGCATAAGAACAGTCATTTGGCTGCATAAAATTCATACACACATAAACACATTAAGGGATTTACTTTTCATTTTAATTGGCTAGCCTGTTAAGGTTGTTGGCAATCTATAAGATAACATCAATAGATGTTTAATTTGATGTCCCTATTAACTTGGAGAGGCTCTACAAGTGTTCTCCTGTAACTTTTTTGGTGGTTATTCCTTCTATGCCATGAAAAACTCTCAAAGCAGGAGAAAAAAAAAAAAAAAAGGCTTTCTGCCTGCAAAATTTTGCTGACTGTTGAATGTAGGGTCAGTCGTTCAGAGACACTCAGTGTCATCGTAACTCCACTTGTATGGAGCTGTAAGAGAGCAGCAAAACACAGGTATATCCCGCTTACCAGCAACTGTTGCTCTACAGCCAGCAGCAGAAGGGGATGCAGCTCTCAAGCTGCCTCAGATTATGGGTGGGCCATGTTGCCCTCTGGAAGTGTCAAAATCTCTCCCTGGATGACAAATGGAGCAGCGCCCAGCACTGAGCTGTTCTACGAAATAGCTGACTTTGAGTTAGTTGAACTTGGAACAGCTATTGCACAGCTCCTTTTCCAGCATCAGCTCACAGTGTACATTGATTTTCAGGCAGCAGACTCAGCTTCAAAACAAGACTTCACTAACCTTGCTAAGGGCTCAATCTGTCTTTCATTGGCAGAAATGGATGGATCCTCTTTGGCTTGCTTCCCCAAACACTAGGAATGCTGCAGAGGATGTGACAGAACCTACATATTGAGACCCATCCCACAGCATTGACTTTAGGCTAAGTTCTAAGCCGATCTCAGATGGAGTTAAATTTCTCTGCCCATTCTGCCCTGAACTGGAAATATCTGAGCCTCTGCAGGAAGCACATCTCTGATGCAGAGTTTGTGCCATGTTGGTTTGGTTGGCTTCTCATTACAGCATTTGAAATTCCCACTGGCTTTGGTGGACGGAGGAGCTGATGAGCTGGGGTGCTTGTTGCACACACGTTATGGGAATACCTGCTGACACGTCACAGCTGAACACAGAAACATGACCAAAAGAGGAAGAAGCTGTACTAAAGTGTTGGTGTCCAGCTGACAGAGCCCTCCCATGCAATGCAAGTTCTGATTTATTTTTCTGGGTCTTTTTTTCTTTCACAGTCATGCAGAACAACAGGCAAGCACCATGCACAGGACAATTCCTTCCCCATAAAACACTGTGAAAAACTGGGCAGAGCAGTAGCCCACCAGGTGAAACCTGCCTCTCTCTGGAAGACTTGCACAAATCACTTGGGCTCTGGATCTCTCCATGCATGTGGGTTCTTCATTCTTAGTTACAGTGGGATTTCTGCCTCTCCACTCCTATTCATACTCATGTTCCTCTCCTCAGGAACAGTTTCAGCTGCTCCCAGGATGTGGGACACACGTCTGGAGTTGTAGGGACATGCACAACTGTGAGTAGTAAGAAGGAGGATTTCCCCACACTATCCCACATAAATCTAGCCTAAATTGCTTGAAGTCTTGACCTCACCTCTGCATCTGATGCTGCTGGTGGTCTACTTGCTCAGGCTCCAGCAGTGCCCTCCCTCCACCTGCACACACACTGGACAGAAAGCATGCCATATGATCTCAGCAATAGCTCCTGTGACGATGAATAAGGACAGAGATGGGGCCAATAGATGGGACATCTGTTTTGCTTTTGCAAGCAGCTTGGAAACGTCTGCAGCGTTCCAGCCGAAAGAGAGTAGAGACAACCCAGAGGACAATGCGGGCTGCTATTGTGGTTAAAGCACTGTCTGGAGCAGAGAGGAGACCCATATTCCAGTCCGGCTCCGACACCGATTTGCTCTACAATTGCGGGCGAAGTCACTTAGCCGGTCTGCGCTTTTGTTATTCCAGTTGTAATAATATTTACATCACAGGGGAGTTAGGAGGCTTATTCAATTAATGCGTGCGAAGCGTTTTGATATCCTCCGGCGGCAGGGCGGCAGGCAGGCTCTCTGGTGAGGCCACCGGCATCTGCACAAATGCAGGCAGCAGTGCCCCGCTCCCCTCCCTCTGCCTGCATCCCCAAAAACCACAGGAGGCGGGCGGCATCCCCCCAGAGCCTGCTGCCGGGGAGGACGACTCCCCACTGTCCCCCACCCCGGCACTGCCCCATGAGATACATGTTTTCTCTTGGTAGTGCTTGCCTCGCACCATTTGTTTTTTAAGGGAGTTGCTAGAAAACTATCCTGCCTTTTTTTTTTTTTCCCTTAATAAGTGTATCATGTCTGGTATTGTATTTCTATTTTCCCCTGAGGAAAGAAGCCAAAAGAAGTAGAAACAACAAATAATGTGTGGGAGAGTGTTTGTGTTTTTTTTTTTTTATATACCTCTGTTCAAAGCCTCCTTCTTCTTGGCTCCAGCATTATTGCGACTACAATTGCCTTCCCTCTGATCTTTCTTCTATTATAGTTGTATTGACTTAATTTGGGGTTATGAGATGTTTGTGCTGAACCCCTCGATATTTTCATATTTGCATCCTAAATGCCCTGCTGTTCTTCTGTCATGTTTATTCTTTTCACATGATTTTTCTCTCTTTCTTGTTTTCTTGTTTCTTTTCCTTTCTTTCTTTCTTCTTTCGACTGTTTTTTCTATTTTCTCTTTTTCTTCTCCTTTTGTTTTTATTTTTTTCTCTCCTTTCTTTATTTCCTTCCTTATCTCCTTTCTTTTTTTCTTTTTCCTTTCTTTGCCTTCCTTTATCTTCTTTCCCCTTCCCTTTCCCTTTCCCTTCCCTTTCCCCTTCCCTTTCCCCTTCCCTTTCCCTTTCCCTTTCCCTTTCCCTTTCCCTTTCCCTTTCCCTTTCCTTTCCCTTTCCCTTTCCCTTTCCCTTTCCCTTTCCCTTTCCCTTTCCCTTTCCCTTTCCCTTTCCCTTTCCTTTTCCCTTTCCCTTTCCCTTTCCCTTTCCCTTTCCCTTTCCCTTTCCCTTTCCCTTTCCCTTCCCTTCTCTTCCCTTCCCTTCCCTTCCCTTCCCTTCCCTTCCCTTCCCTTCTCTACCCTTCCCTTCCCTTTCTTTCTTTTTTTTTTCCTTTAAACCTTCTACAATAAAATAATACTTAAAAAAATGGAGAATTAAGCAAAACATCTGTAGCAATTAAAGAGATGTCTCTGGGAAACACTAGCTGTGAAGCATGTTTGCTTTGTGAAGTACTCTCATCAGACGGCTTGGAACAGAGCCACCTATTTATTTGGGAAAGGGGTAAGAAACATGAAATGGGGAGACTTTTTGATTATTGCTGTCTGTTAGTAGCAAATTCATCTTGTTTGTCGCAGGTTCCCACATGTTTTAAAACCATTACAGCATGTGGTTTCCAACCACGGAGGAGAGGTTGCTGAGGAAAAGCACTCCATCTGTTCACAATCCAGCAGTGAAGCGTTATCTTCTCTCAACGTATGGGGACATGGCAGAGGCCAGCGGGTGCCTGGGGCTGTGCGGGGAGCAATCTCACAGCCTCCCTCCCTCCCTCCAGCCCTCACAGAGCCATGCTCAGCCCCACGCTACCTGCCAGCAGGTGCCCAGCAGCAGCAGGGCTCAACCCCCACGTGTCCCCATGGGGACTGGTAGGGCCATGCTGGGAAGCAGAGGTGGGGAAGGAAGCAGACCAGGAGGCAGCATCTTCGCTCAGCTGCACCTGAGCTGTCCTGCTGGCACACTGCAGCACGAACAGATGGGAGCAGAGGGTCCACACAGCAGCCCTGTGTGCTCATTGCCTTCCCAATTCAGGGCTTCCCTGGTCGGGAGGGTGGTTTTTTCCCCACGTGGATGCTGGAGTGAGATGCACCCTGACTCTCCATCCACTGCTATCAGACATAAACCAGAAACCAGGGACTTGTGCTCTTCCTAAGCAAGAAAAAGTACCTGGTGTTTAGTACACTTTTCTCTGAGATCAGCCTCTCCCAAGGTAGCAAGATGTGTCATATTATTTACGTGAAATAAAATTTAATCTTAAATTCTCCAATTCTCCAGAAATATAGTGTGGGGAAGGGGCGAGAGGGGAGGGAGAGGAGTAACACACCTTCCTTTTACACATACACATACACACAGAGCAGAGAATACACAATCAGTTTAGGAGCATTTAACAGGTTTTCACTTTGAAGAGTGATCATGGCTTCCTCAATTTTACTAGAGATAGCTGTATAATAAATAGCAAGATATTTATGTGCTCCATCTCTCTGTGAACATTTTGTACACACACAGGGAACTTTGGGGAACACAGAAAGCTGATTTCAGAGCTGTCAGAAACTTCTCAAGCCAGAGGAGCAATGTGGACATGCTCCAGCCAAATGTCTGCTGCCCCAGTTTATACAGATTGTGTATGCTTTCACATTTTTGGACGCTTCAACCTCTTAAAAGATGAGGTTAGAGGAAAAGAAAAAAAAATATCGTGTAATTAAAGGACAGGTTGTACATTTGTCCACCCCACTTTCTTCCCTTCTCCCTCAGGGAGAATGTGAATGGTCGAGTTAGGTTTTTAACACAACTTGCCCTTCTCGGTTCCTTCCACTCCAGAGAGCTGCTGCATTTTTCTCAGGCAGCTCCGCGCTCGGGAGCTTTTAAGGGTTTCTAATCCTGGAAGGTCGTCTGACATCACCCCGCTTCTTGTCTGCTGATGTTTCATACAAGCCTCACATTTCCTTAGTGTTTTTCAGAGCCACCAATTACCGCAGCAATCTTGTGTTTATGTTCTGGTTTTCTGCTTTTTTTTCTTCTTTCCCCTGATGCTTTCCTGGCTCGCGTCCCGACAGGCTGCTCTCTTTTAGATGTGTTTTGTGCCAAGGGTTAAGCTGGACCAGCTTGTTACAAAAGAAAAAAAAAATGTGGGAGGGAGGGATTTTTTTTTTCCTAATTTTCTTCATTGACTTCAGGCACCATGTGATCAGGAAGCCTGGCCTCTTTCCATTTCCCTTCCCGACTAAAGGGAAACATTGTGTAGCTGTTGCCTTGCCACCAGTGGGATGGCCCACGGCTGCATTACGTAGGAGGATAAAAATAACCGGGATATTTAAGGCCGGCTGTGGAATCCCAACGCAAGCAGAGCAAGCCTGGTCAGCCGCCGAGAGCACCGGCCCCAGCCCGAGTAACGCTGTGCATGATGCAACTGCAGATACATGCCTGGCAGCCCTGCCGAAACAGCCAGGCCCTAGGGATGCCCAGAAGAAAAAAATAATAAAATTAAATAAAATTAAAATAAAATAAAATTAAAATAAAATAAAATAAAATACAAAATACAAAAAGGACAGAGAATTAGTGAGCTTTCTTGTCTCTTTTAGCACGCTGATTCTAGCCCAGGAGGTATTTTTTTAAAAAAGGCAGCAACTATCCCTGCTATATGACATGCTTGCTCCAAAACATCGAGTGCCTGCTGGGGGTTTGCTGTGCACCAGGTGCACACCGGCACACCTTGGGGTTTTGCAGGGGGTTGTACTGGGGAACGATGCTCAGCACTCGGGAAGGAGCAGCTGGGACAGCACCGCATTCCTTCCCAGCCTCATCAGGCTCTCCTCTCCAGATCGCAAGCGTCGGTGATGAGCACAAAACACGTCTCGTTTGCTGATTAAAAGTAATTAAATGAAAAGAGCATCCAGCCCACAAGGCTGGAGCACAAATGGCAGCCTCTTTCGTATTTTGTTCTTTTGGGAGTCACAATTTTATACATATACAATTATATTATGCAAGGACAGCAGTGAGATCCCGCCTTTAAAACAGACATGCAAACCGGAACAGCTTCAGCTTTCCTTTGCCCACTGGGGGCTAGGGCAGTGCAGATGAGGAGAAGCAGAAGACACCAAAGAAGATGTTTTGGTTTGGTTACTCCTGTGTTTTGGAGAGGAACCTTCTTGCCATGCCAGCCCACATCAACACCTGTCCCCGCTCCCTCAGCCGGGATTGTCAGGAGGGCCCGGAAGGAAGGCCTGGAAGGAAGGCCCTTCTCTTCTTGCAGGGGAAAATCAGATACAAACCTTGACGAGGGATAGAGATTGTTGCTGAGACGGTTTCTCCTGCAGAGCCCTGTTAAATGTTAGCCAGAGGACAAAGCAGCATTCCTCGTTTTACCTCAGAACTGCCCCTTCTGGACCCCGTGTAACAAGAACCCAGTTTGGAGAAGTTGTGACAATTGCTGGACACAGACTTAGGCTTTGTTTATTGCTTATGCAATTGTGTGGTTTTATTTCAAGGAATGAAGAAAAGAAAAATTTAAGGGCATTTGTAAGGGGCTACACCTGCCTGGGCTTTCATATTTTTATTTTATTTTTTAAAGTGCCTGTGGTTTTACTGTCATATTTTCCAGGTTTATTCTTTCAAGTTGAGTGAAATACTGAAACAATCCTGAAAAACTGACTAGTGAGAGGAACAGCTCAAGCCTCAATTTTCACCCTCACAAGCAGCCCTCCACATAAATACTTCTACAATCTTATTTAACAACAGGGTATTTGAGAACCCCTCACATCAAATGGACTTTGACCTTGTAAACCCTTTATTACACGGGGAAATATTGTCCCCACTTTATATAAATATGGAGCTGCACAGGAGGAAGAGCAAAGGCCTGATGCCCAATTATGCACTTAAATTCCTTCCAATTTCACTGGGAACATAATTTTGCACGTCTGGGCATAAGAGGCAGAGATGGGGTGTCACCCTGCCCTGCCACATGTCAGTCTGCTCCCCATCGTCAGAGGAGCATCTTGTGAGTCACTTTCACATGTCCTAAGCATAAATCTGCTGGATAGGAGCTGATTCCTTCCTTCCTTCCTTGCTGATTTGCCTAGAGAGGAGAGGCAATCGCATCTCCAACTCTTCCCACACCAGCAGTAGACCAAGATGGTCTATTTTGAAGACCAAGAAGCAGAGGAAAGCCATGGGAGCCCAATGGATAATTCAACCTGCTGAGAGCAGACACCTAGAATTACGAATGCCTGCCGTGGTGCCCATGCTCTAGCCTCCTGAAGCAATTCCCAGCTTTTCTGGAAAATGGCTAAACTTCTGGGTCCCTCTAGCCTCACAGAGTGCTGCCAAGGTTTCAGGGACTGGTGGGGGAAGGCAAGACCCCAGCCATGCCCGTGTCACTGGGCTGTGCCATTTCAGGCTCTGGTGGTGGGAGTACAGGGTACTTGGCCAGGGAAACCCACAATACCTGGTCTCCCTGTCAGGAGAAGCAAGGCCGGCCATGTAAAAACAGCCCATTCATCTACCAGGACCACTATGGCCCTCCTACAGTGCTGGCACCTGTCCCTTGGTAAATCTTCCTACAGAGGGTTGAGGTAATATAGCCGCAGGCACCCTGCCTTTCTTGCTGCCACCAGGGTGATGGAGCTATCAGGTGTAGCATGCAAACCTACACCTGCCAGAGTCAGCTCTTAGACCATGGTATGCACAGCTGTGGGGGACCTGCCTTCTGTTTTGCCATCCCTCCCTCTCCAGGAAAGCTGAAAGCCCTTGTGGAGGGGCATGAAGGCAGGGATCACCTTCTGGCAGAGTCAGCAGCTAGCATCTACCCAAGCCCTTGGGCACTGAGGTGTGCCCAGGTGGCACAGAGCATAGGGACACCTTGCTTTGGAGGAGCCCGGCCCTGCCACCACAGCACACATCCATCAGCTGTGGTTTGGATAACCCACTTGCCATCATATCAGCACATGGAGCCACTTGGCATTAAATAATTTCATCCTGCTGTACTATGGCCATGCTAAGAGGATGGCAGGCAGGGATGTGTGCTTGGGTGCTGTCACACAGCCAAATCTAGCAGCAAACACAACCCGGCAAGTTTCACATGCTTTGGAGTTTCAGAACAAAAGTTTCACACAAAGTTAATTGGCCCCAGATTTTTAACACTAGTAAGTAGTTATAACTCCTCAAAAAGAGTTCCTTCTTATTGACCATTTCCCACAGATACATTTTCAAGTGGTTGCTCACATCACACCTTTACAAAAAGAACAAGAACTCAAAAATCTTCAATGTTTGAAGCCATTTCTCTTAACTTTTCCTTCACACATAGCTTGCCATGTTGTTATAATTAAATTTCAAAGCTCAAGTCTGCAGTTGTTTTCTTTCAGTGGCATTCTTTTTCATCCAGTAGCAGCGACAGCCGAGCACAAACCAAAGTCACCCATCCACAGATTAACAGACTCTCTTCTCCCATCAGGTGTCCTGAAAGAGAAAAGTAGATGCTGTTGAGTCATGTGAATGTGAATGGCAGTGTTACAGGGCCCTAATTTCCTAGCAGAAGCTAACAATAGTTCACGGTATCTCCACCTCAGGGCATCCAGCTTCTCCACAGATCATCGTCTATGTGGCTTTGGCCATGACACTGAATTTCTGTAATTTGCCTTTGGCCATGCTTTCAAATGTCCCTAGGCTGTAGACTCTCCATTTCCCTCGAGGTTCTTTTCCCTCCAGGAGCACACCAGCACAAGGGGGTCAAACCCCACTTAGGGCCTCCTGCTGCCACATCTAGTTTGGTGGTTTGGTATCGAGGTCTGTACCGCTCTGCAGCCAGCAGCAGGGAGAGGCAGCCTGCCTTGCTCTGGTAAGCTTCTGATTTCCCCCTCCCAGAGCCTTTTCAACAGGAGCTGCACCTTGGGGAGGTCAGGCTTGCTTCCCCCTGCTGACACTGCTGTGGTTTCTCTCTTTATCTGTGAAGCAGCACACAGGCTCTTTAGCACCCCACCTGTAGAGCAATAAATGTTCACCAGCACAAAGCAGAGCTGCTACATTTATTGTCCCATAATGCTTTCCAGGTGAAGGTAGACTGAAAACCCATGTAGCTGTTCCAGTGTCCTCCTCCCACCCCCAAAAGGTGGGAAGAAAGCAGAGGAAACCTGTAGCCTCTGCACATCCATACACAAAAAGGAACAGCCTTCCACCACCGTAAATAAAACAAAGGTACAGTCTTCAGCCGATCACAATTACTGGAGCACCATTGAACTGAGCAGAGCCACGATAATTCACACCAGATGAGCATCTGCCCTCAACATATGTTGCATTAAGGTTTAACAAGATGGTCTTAGATTGCCTGGAGAAGGGAGGAGGGATGGGGGAGAGTAGGTTTGCTCCTGTCTAGGAATGATAGGCTACAAAATCCCCGAGAGTGAGGAGGTAAGGAGGGAAATGAAGGTGTTTCATTATTAGACCTTATTTCCAATGATTGGGGTGGGAAAGAGCAGACTGTGTGGGAAACAGGCTTCCCTACACCCATTTTGGCAGCTTTTGATTGGCCTCTGACCAGACATTTATTAAAACAGCCTCATAAGTTGCGGTCTCACTAAAGAACAATACAAAACCAACCAAATGTTAATGTCTTCAATCTGTTCCTGCTGAGATTTCCGCCCCCCACCTCCCTGATTATTAGAGAAGAAGGAGGGGGGAAAGAGGTTGGGGGGGGGGGGGGGCGGGCGGCTAGAAAACGAGTTCGTATTCCCAGCCTCAGCTGACAGATCTGTTGTAGCCTCCTGGAGTTTTTGTAATCAGAACAAAGGGTCCTCGGGACAGGAACTGTAATTGTTTTCAAGTGTTCATGAAGTTTAACTCAGCCCAGGTTAGGCATCCAAACAAGCTTGAAGCAGTGACAGAAGGAACTTGAGACCCAAATGAAAAACTCCTAGGGAGGATAAAGGGCCTTCAAAAGAGGGTAGTGGATTATATCTGATACTTAAAAATAATAATAATAATGTACTCAGATTGTTTTCCTCAGCAAGCCACTGGAAAAGCTATGCAACAAACACTTGTCAAACAGAGGTCTGGGATGGTCTCTGCTCTGTCTGCTGGAACTTCGCTAACGGGAGCAAGGAGCAGGGAGGAGAGGAAATAAATATTTTGGCAAGTGAAAACCCCAAGGCAGGACATGCAAGAGAGCTTCTGGATGCTAACGGTGGGTGGGAGGGAGTCTTGACCCAGTGCTCTTGTTGAAATTTGTCAGGACATGCATCTGTAGCCCACTGCCAGAACACGTTTCATGATCCAGTTTCTTCAAACACCTGAACCCCTCCCCGACAGCCACCTCCACGGTGGTCGGTCACATCCTCTCTAGTCTTTATAGCAAGTGGCGTGGCACAGCACACATCCATGCACCCAGCCACACTGCTCTCCTCATCCCCATGTCCCCCAAGAGAGCCACCCCTGACCAAGCTGTGCCCGGGCATTGTCTGGAAAGGACAATCTGGCAGCAGGCCTGCACGTTGATGGGTCCTGTCCTGGCAATGAAGTGATGTAGATGGCCAGGACAAGTGCTCCGGCCCATGTGGGGATCTGGGTCTGCTGGTGCGGACCCACATGGCAGCTGCAAAGAGAATTTGTTGAGAAGGATCAGGCCCCGAACACCCAAGGAGAGGAATGTGTTTGCAGGCAGTGCCTCTGGTGACAGGCCGGGGCTCTTTCCTCTAGCACTAGCAGCCACTGCTCTGGCAAGGCAATGCCTCTGGAGATCAGCACGATAGATGTGGTTGCTGTAGGTCATCCGGATCCACAAACAACAGTCCCTTTTTGGGTGGGATTTTCACATCTCTTTCTCTCTGCCCTTAAAACCGATTTCACTGGGACAAAGCTAGGACAGCAGCAGGCACTCTCAGAACACGCCTTCATTGCTGCCCAGCTCCAGCAGCAGCAACGAGCTTCTTGCACGGGCAGCATACAAATGACTGAGGGCATGCAGGACTATGGCCTACCTGAGCTTTGTGGTTTTGTTGTTGTTCAGTGTTTGCTTCCCCACCCACCCCCCAAAAAAAGAAAAAAAAAAAAAAAGAAAAAAAAAAAAGAAAACACTTGCTGGGGCAAATATTACTGAAAGCAGTTTCTATAAACAAATCCATGTGGCAAAGGCAGAAGTTACTCTGAAAGCAGGAATGATGTCAGTGCTGGAAGTCGTGTCACTGCAGAGGGGTCATGAGTGTTCCTCCAGCTTTTAATTGGGAAAACGTTCTCAGTACCAGCCATCAGCTGCTTCGCCTGTGCCAGCTTTCGGCGGGTGCAGGGGACTTCCAAGCTCATCACGGCTTATTTATGAAGAGGGCTGGGTGCCACCTACCAGCATGCATGAGTAAATCACCCCTGCGAGGTAGGAGGGGGTGGCTCACGAGGGAAGTGGCTGAGGCAGGCTCCTAGGTGGGTCCTGCACTTCTCCCCCTGGTCTATGGGCATTACCCACCACGGCATCACCACAGCACGGCGGCCTTATGCCGCAGCTGCCCTGCTCCCCTGTTCAGATTGGGGCATGGCAGAGCTGTAAGAGGCAAGTTCTTACAGCTGCAGTGTGATTTAACACTATTGCCGTGGTTTCCTTCATACATCAGACCTTAACAAAAATCATGAGTATGACTTTATCCCAAGGGACACTTTTGTAGTTTCCAAGAGAGAAATGCCTTCCATTATTTGGTAGGCCAGCAGAAGAATAAACAACAAGTAAGCCATAGACAAGAAGCAGAAATTGCTATGCCCTAATAGTTTTAAGAGCCACTGTGGTTTCAAAGCCACCACCTTGACATGCCAGTGCCTTTAGTGCTCTTAGCAGTACCTGTTTTAAACACTTTTTCATCCTCAAGAAAGATTAATGCTTGGCAAGTAAAGAACAGTGCATGGAAATAGCTACCTTACCACTGTGATCGGCCTTTGCTCACCAGATCCCAAAGCCCAGCCTCCCAAGAAAAGAGCTCATACTACACGTGCAGAATCCAGTCCAAACCAGAAATTTCAGAGGCAAGTCTCACCATGCCCAGGGGGAGGCAACCTGGGTGGCATTTTTCTGTAGGGACTGGGCTTTACAGTGCTATCAGGAAAGAGACCAGCTGGAAGACCTAATGTCTTAAATGTGGATGACAGTGGAGATGTGGAAATAACTGTAAACTGTAACTGACAAAACTCGCTAGTCCTTGATTGCCTCTTGCCAGCAGCAGGTACTAACAAGGGAAGCACTGCCTTGCTATTATAAATACGATGTAGACACAGCCTGCCTACCTCAGGGACTTAAGGATATGCATTATGTAAGCATATACATGAACATTTTAGGATCACGGCTACTGGTAGATAAGCAGCCATACTGCAGCATCCAGATTGTTCTCAGCTAGAAGGCCCAGACATAGATCTTGCACTAGCTGATTACATCATCATCATCATCATCATCATCATCATTTTTTATTCACTTTCTATAGGAAAAAAAGCACATGCTAACCACTGCACATATTTTCCCATAGCCAAACTATGCTCTAGAAAAATGCGCCTTACATAGAACATAATCTACAAAAAGTAACACCACTGAAAGCAAAAGCAACAGACGTTGACCCTAAAATACAATTCAAGCAGATGCCAAGGTAAGAAAATAGGCTGGTTAGAAGTTTAAGCCCTCTTGCCAATATTTTCCTAAGCACAGAGTAAAAAGAAAATCTGTTTACAATATTTTGGCTGTTCCTGCATATCCCAGGCACAGCATTTAAGATAAAAGCCTCTTGATGTATACAGTAAAGTTATTGATGTCTCCTGAAAGTTTTGGATTAGCATTCCCTATAAAAACAGTTGCATTTATATATCATAATTCCCCATCTCACTATTTCAGTGGCAGTCATGGGCTAGAGGCATCTTGCTGTTCTTCCTGATCAGGTGCAAATTGGCAGTTAACACCCTGACTCTGTGTAAGGTGGCCTGAAACAACCTAGGGAGGCAGGGCAAGAGGAAACTGGCCAGCAGCAGCTCAGCACTCACTAGGACTGGTCGTGGAGGCTGAAGGAGAATGCTGGGAAGCAGCTGGTCCCGTGAGCAGGTTCCCCTTGCTGCAGTCTGACAACCTGGTGGCCACACCATTACAGTCTTCTTTATGCAACCGCACTCAGGGCTGAAGCTTCTACCTACAGCCAGATATGCAGTGGCAGAAATAAATACAAGTCGGGCTTTAGGAGGACCAGGGAAGCTGCCAGCTGGTCACCACAGCCCAGGTTACATCTGATGTTTTTTATAGAATTCCCCACCACTGGAGGAATTTTAGGGCTTTAGCCTTTCACTTCAAGAAGGTAGGGCTGGTGACATGAACCCATAGTTTGGGTGCTTCTTCCTTGGAAGCAACCAGTTTAGGCTGTGGTCAGGAATAGAAAACAGGGCAAGAAGGGCTTTGAATTTTACCCACTCTCATAATTCCTGTCTGTGTTTCAGTTTGCCTTGCCACCCATATTCTTCTTTTCCTCCTTGGAAGAGTGCATTTCAGGGTTTTTCCAGCATCATGCAAAGTTTTGTTCAACAGCAGGGAAGAGTTCTCACTGTCTGCATTTGCAGCATGACTTTTTCAACCCTGAAAACTAGAACAGCCCATACAAGCACCTCCAGTCACAGCAGTCTTCTCTCATGGAACATCTGAGTGTAGACCACAGCCTCTGAGTTTTGGGGCCGTGTTTGCTGAATTCCCATTTCAACCACTGGTTGCACGCAGGATGAATTTTGAAGTTATGAAGAACCAACAAACTGTTTCTCAGAAGATTGTTTTCTCCAAACTCCTCTTTTTGTTTGCCCAAGGATATTGGCCTTTCTTGAAGAATCGGACATATAATTAGAAATTAATGTCTATTGGCTTTGATGGATTTCTCCTCTTTTCTGAATCCTGAATTATCCACAAAGCTGTTACAAACAGAATAGAATGTATTTGTTCATCAAAAAATGATTCACCAGTTTCTTCAGGGATTAATTCTCAGTTTTGTTCGTGAGTGGCTTATTGCAAATAGTCATAAATTCTACCATGTTGGGTTCCAACCCTGGAGTGATCTTTGTCTGGACTTCAATGGAGCTTTGCATGGGGGGGGGCCTGGCCACACAGATCTCATTGCAGGATTGGGCAATGGTTAGTTACATAAGTCATATGATGTTGTTTCTGTTCTCTCACTGGCTGACTTATGTAACTACAGAACAATAGCGTGTATTTGAATATAAAGGCAAAAACCATGCCTCATATTTGTTCTGCGTGAGAATCTGTTCGAGGGCTGAATTCTGCTGTCCGTGCAAGCTATAAAGAGATTTTCTTTGACAGTCTCTTGGTTGGTGAGGACATCTGGAGTAGGTGACACTTAAAGAGCTACTAAGATGCTCTGTGTGAGTTCGTCTAAGGACTATTTGCAGACATTGGGCTCACATATTCTCCCCAGTAGCAGCTGAAATAAAAAGTAACAAAAACAAAGAGAACAAGTCATGCAACTGGACCATCCAGCGACCCAAGTCATTGACTGCAATGCAACTGCACTGATTTACACCTTATAAATATCTAGCCATCAAGTTTAATGTTTCCCTTTCTCCATTGCAGGAGTATAAAGCTTAAAAAGCATGGCCAGTGTTAAAAATACACAGCTTAGGGCACAACATTGTCAAGTGTACATTCATGGTTTTATTCTTAAATGCATTTTTCCCACTTGTTATTTTTGTTAAAATCTGAATGTGATTTCTATGCAGAGAGAGAAAATAGAAATCCATGATTTTTGTTTTCAGAGGAGGTTTTATTTTTGGTCATCTATAAGATCCAACTCCAGAAGATTTTATCACAGTCTCCTGGAGATTTTATCACAAGTTTCCAGTTCTGGTTTTGTTTTGCCTTTTTTAATTTTTTATTTTTTTCCCTCTTAAGGTCCCAGTTCTTGGAGTCATGTGATTACACAAACATTCCGTACTTCCAGTGTTTTAAAAGTAAGTTTCTAGCCGGCATTGTTGCAGAGAAAAGACTGAAAACATAACCCCTCAAGGCTGAGAAAAAGAACACACAATTTACAATTTTTTTAAACCTCACGATTTCTCAATCTTCTGTTTTTTGAGGATAGCCTGACTAACACGTTTTAAAATCCCAGGGTTGACAATATTGAAGCAGAATCAGGGGGAGACAGTTGCTTAAGGTTGTATGACATGACCTGATAGCTTTCCAGACTCTTAGGAGTTGTTACCGTGCAGAGTGCAAATACTTTTCCTAAGTCGCTTGTGAAAGTGTAAGACCATCGTAGCCCATTCAAAGTAATTTTCTTATTTATACATGCTGCCCTTTTGCACAGCCCCCAAATACACATTATTTATGTGGTGAGCTTCAACAGCTCAGAAAGAATCATTGCAATATAGAGTGTACGTAACCCGTTTTCATCCTTTACAGTCTCTGGTTTAAATATAGGTTTTGACCTTGACATTGACCACAGCAAGCCAAAACTCAGGTTGCCACAACTGAAGCTGTCATGCCATCTTCTAACCTCTTTGAATCTGCTTTATGGTTAATGCCTCACCCAGTCAGTTCCTAAATTTTCATTTTCTAACCTGCAGTCACAAAAGCATGTGCAGCAGTTTATATCATGTAATGGGCAACATGTCCACAGAATCGTTCCTCTTCATCTCCCTATTTTTTAATACACTTTGGAAACACTCTCATGTTCTAGAACTTGGAATTTGCTGATAACTTGCTTTTTAGTGTCTCTTATTCAGAAGCCACTGGCACTGATCTACTTAAACCACTCTTCTGATGGCAGAAAGCACAATTCAGGTATAAGCTGGGCTTATTCTGCATAGCTTAAAGGAAGCTTGTGTCAGCCAGAGTGTACTATGTACATTGTGGTGGGAGGACTTCCGTTGCTAAATATAAATAGGGCCATTCCTTGAGATTAAAAATGCAGCTGAAAGCCAAGATGGAGACAAAGCTGTGCCATTTCAAGGGCTGTGTGCCTGCGGCTTTGAGGATCTCTGTTGTGTGGTACTTCTTAGGAATAATACCCCTCTGCATTGCAAAAGAAAGTAAGGCCTTTGCCAGGTGCCATAGTACCTTCACACTAAAACCAGCCAGTGCAGAGATCACTGCAATTGTGTATTCAAGGAGAACATGGTCATGTGAATGGGTGAAGAAACAGCTAACTGCATTTCTTCATTGCTTGGACATGCAATCAAGCTAGCACATCTCTACCAGCTACTCCGTTCCAGCTGACTGTGGACACACGCACACACACTGCAGAAAATGACAGACAACGCACATCAACTGAAACCTTTCAATAAGACCAAGCTCATTTTGCAAGAGGGTAAAAGAGTGCTCTGACATGCCATTCTTTGTCAAGTCATGATAACTCATGAAGACAAAGTCCCAAAGAAAGTGAGCTGCAATCGATGCACAGCTGCCATTGTTTAAAGAAGAACACCATGTGTGATGGGGCTAGTAAGAGTGTTGATGGCAGAGGATTTGGTTAGTACATCATTTCTGGACACTTGTGAGACACCATGCAGAAAAAATGAATGACTTTCCCCACCTGAATGCTATTTTAATAATTTTGAAATGTATTCCTTAGATGTCTCATCATTATTCCCGTAGTTAGAAGCTGATTAATGACATGCCCCTCAAACACATATCTGGGCACATGCACAAAGACTTTTTAATAGTCCCTAACAATGGCCAACAGCTGGCCACAAAACCAGATGATTCTCCACCCTCGTAAACCCATGCTCGCCAACAATAAAAAACCCTTCTGGCTACTAAAAAGCCTGGTGGAACAGATGAATCCTGTTGTGAACTGGGTTTTATAAATAAAAATTAAGAAGAGGAAAACATTTCAGCTTGTGCATTCACCAGGCTGAAAGCAGGCATAGGTTTCACATTCTGGAGCAGCCAACTGCAGAGGTCTGATTTTCAGAGTTAGATTTCATCTTCCAAAGCTGCCTTTAAATACATTGCTGGGCTGGGTTGTTGTTTTGTTGTTGTTGTTGTTGTTGTTGTTTGGGTGTTTTTCGGCTTTTGTTTTTCAAATATCGTTGCAGCTGCAGTAGAGCATTTCCTCTGCCCTCCAAGGCACGAGTGGTGTGTCTCTGCCTCTTGCAGGCAGAAATCTCAGGAATGATCCAAAAGGCTTTGTTCTCCAGTCCCTGCCACAGCATCACAGGCAAGCAGGGCACATCAGGCTGGCTGTGCCCACACCCCGTGGATGGTACGTGCTTGCCCCCATCCGTGCCAAGGTTTCTCCCTGCCTCTCAGGAAATGGCAAGGTGAGTTTGGAAAGCTGCCCGACCTAATGGCCAAGGCATGACCCCACAAGGCAGGAGATGGGGGAGTCGGGCCAATCCTTTTCTCCCTGTGACTTGCAATAAATCTCTCAGTTGGATCTATTAGCTTTGCATCCAACGTGGCTACATGGTTTCTGGAGCAGAGCTGGCCACCCCGGGCTGGCACTGGGAGCCTGGCCACACACCTCGAGCCATCTGCACAGACATTCCCCGACTGCGGTGGCCCAGCTTCACACAGGAAGTTGTAGCCATGCCAGGAACAAACACAAATCTCCACAGACAGCACCTTCTCTCCAGCACAGTCCTTCTGTCCTGCTTCCAAGGGACAGAGAGAGAGAGGCTTCTTCTCATCTCTTTTTATTGTGTCTTTAATTTCCTCCCCTGTCCATTTCTCCTCAGTCCTGGAGCACGGAGCCACGGAGAGGAGGAGCAGCCAAGTCATTTCAGGGTGAGCAGATCCTCACATACACCAAAAAAAAAGTCTCTGAAGGACCTTTTTTTGTTTGTTGTTAACAACTATTTAATGTCAGGGCTAATTCACAAGCTTAATAAAGGCAGGCTTTGTTGAAGATTCAACACCTTCAATTACAGCATTAAGAGCTCACAGTAATTATTCGTCGGAACCTTCCAGAGATCCTTCAACAGAGCCTGTGCGTGTGGAGGGGGAGGCCAGCCCTGAGATCCCTAATGTCTTAAAGATTAAAAAAATATAAAAACACAAATAAACAAAGCAAGCAGAAAAAAAGAACTAATTCTAATAACGATGATGAATATGATGTCAGGCTCTCATTAGACAACAAAAAGCAGCAAATGAAAGAGACCAGCCTAATTCTCAGTTAGTCACCTTAAATATAACTCCTCTGTTAGTGGATTTCTTCAGGGATAAACAGGAGATTTTCACAGCCCAGGTATGCCTAAAATGAGATTTCTAAAGTGGGGAAGTGAGGAATTTGCCTGAAACCTTAGAAACATGCCTTATTTTATTGCCCTGGGCAGGATTTGGAGAAACGTCAGCCTCCGCTTCATCGGTTCCTGGCACAGCTGAGCGCAGCACCTCATCACACCGTGGACCCTTTATTGGTATAGAAAATGGTGGATTATTATTTGCATTCCTGGAGACTGTGTAGGAAGTAGCTGATATAGCGAGGAGAGAAGGTTGAGGGAAAAGACTGTCTTCCTATGGAGAGGGCTTCTTCCTCCTACAGCGACCAGCCAAGGTTTTTTAAGGAGTAAAAATGAACAGGGAACAAAAATTTCAGGAGAGTTAGGGCATGTGTAAAGATGAACAGAGCTGCATGCCTGCCACTCATGAGAAAAAGGGGGATTTTGACCCAGATTAGGTCTGGGTTCCTGTTCCCCAAGGCTTGATCCAGCCCTTGCAATTTCTTCAAAGGTACACCCAAGGGTCATAAAGCATTTTCCACCTCAGGAAGGGGACTCCTTAGATCTCCTTCAGGTGAGCAAAAGAGACCCTGCAGCACGCAATGCCATGGCTCGTTTGAGCCTTTCAAAAAAGCCTGACATGACACAGAGCAACCCTGGGATCACTCCAAAACGCAGCAGGGACATTGTCAACCTCTGCAGAATCCTGTGCTCTTCAACAATGCTGAAAATGACTTCAGAGCACATTTGGTCCCTCCGGCAGTGGATCGCCATTCCAAAAAATTTCTTTCAGCTTATGAAACATGCAAATACCCTCCCTCTTTAAAGCTCAACGACATTTTGGTGCTTAGCATGGTCCTTCCTGAGGCCAAGAACCGCAGCCTCTTCTAGTGTGCCAGTTGGTAGCTGGAGACTAACCTCTCTCTGAATTGTGCTGGACAGGAAAGGAGGACCTTAGGATGAGTTGATATCGCACAATGTTTTACGTATTGAAATGTAATTCCTCTTATGCTGCAGAGACGGATAACCCACGGTATTTCCAGTACCTCGTGTACTTACAATTGCCAAGAAAAGAGGCTTAAGAGTTGTGGTTGCTGGTGGTGTTGTTTTTCCCCAAGCAATACTAGTCCTGCTGGTAGTAGAGTTTTGTCCAATGTTTGTTTGCTGGCATACACTAGCCTTTTTGTAATGTTAACTCCACGTACTGCCAAAACACCTGTGCATGCAGAAAAGATTGTGAGGAATAGGGATTTACTCTAAAGCACCCTGGAAGGAGTTTCTTACCTGCTCTGTGGAGGTACATGAGGGATCAGCATGAAACATCCTATGCTCCCCTCTCTCATGTGCAGTTTCGCAGGGTGATGACAATATCTCTGAACATGGGGCAGTCATTGCTGGTCCCCTCAGAGACAAACGGGATTAGAAGCAAAATTCTGTAGAGATGGGGGATCCTGAAGATCAAGAAGGCATCACACATTACTCACCTGGACCAGTCAGTCTGGGGGAGACCATTTTAGAGAAAAATTTGGAAAGGAGTCTGGGAAGGGATGGAAAGTAACCCTGCCAAATGCCCTTCCAGAGAGCTGCCTTCCTGCCCACTGCAGACACCACATGCCCTGGCACAAGGGGGCAAGCACTGGGGCCAAGAGTGTGGGTGAACGTGCAGGAAGGCCCCTTTTGGAGTGGGCTGGTGGGCACTACTGGCTGCTCTCAGCAAAGCCAAGCTGCTTGCCCCATGTGGGCAGTGGTCAAGGCAGCTGAACAGCTGCCAGAGCCCTGAGGAAAATTCCCCACCACAGCCGTGCCAAAACCCAATGCGAGGGTTTTTCGGACCTCCTCCAGCTTTGCTTTGGCTCTGCTGTCTTGGTGGCCCTGCTGCTGTGGAGGTGCTGCTTCAAGTTGTTCCCTCCTGCCAGCTCCAGCAGGCTTTGGGTTTTAGACCTTTCCCACCGCTGCTGCTCCTGTGCTGAGCTGTGCTGTGACAAGGACAGGGACGTTCATGAGAACCTCCTGCTTTCTAGCAGACTTGGGCATTGGCTAGAGAAAGTGAGATCTGTTTCAGTTAAGCACTGAATGGTATCTCCAGGGCTATGGCTTCATCAGCCAGCACTGATACAGGATCCCCAGTGGCCTGTAAAGTGTTCTTCAGGGCAGCATCCTCCTGTCTCCTGTGGAAATCTCTGGGAATTAGGCACCTCGGTGGTATTTAGGTGATTAAGTACCTTTACAAGTGTGATTCTCTCTGTAACACATCTTCAAAAGTGCAAAATAAGGGTTGATAGTGCACTGCTCGACACCTCACACTCTTCAACCTTTATTCACTTTTCCTTCAGCTGGGGACTGGTACAGCACTTAGGATGTGTTCTGCTTCTGGTTTTCTAAGAATGGCAGAGGAGAGCTTCCCTCACCCACACCAGCCTTGCAGCATTGCAGCTTTAGTGTTGAGGAAGCTACCTCTGATGTCCAAAACACAGGGGGAGGTGGCCAGGGCAATGCCTCTCTGATATCATCTCACATGGACTGGTTTTGCACCTAAGTCATGAGCACTAAAATAAAGAGTCAGCTAGCTGTAGCTGCAAATATGCTTTAAGCTCAGCCCATGCTCATTGGACCTTTGCATCATTCTAAATTAGGTGGTGATGTGTTTTATTTACACTGACTTTAACTTAATGTGCTTGCTTGCTAACTTCCTGCTTATCTGGATACCACATAAGCATATGCCCAATCCAATTAGGAAGAGAATGAGAAACACAGTGAATGCTACACATTTTAAGTAAGCATAATGAATTAGAATTACCGGTACATGTGAGGGAGAAAAAGGAACGGAAAAAAAAAAAAAAAAGAAAAAAAAAGAAAAAAATATATAGCTGATTTCCTCCAGCTATGTAATTAGAAGTAACAGCATCTCACTTGCAAGACTTGCACAGGGCTTCCAAGGTGAAACTCATCCTTTAGCAGCAGCTGGAAATTTCATGTCAAGTTAAATAAGGAAGAGGCAGTGTTACACGGGAGTGGGAAGAATGTGGAAAATATTACCAAAAAGCAGGCTTCTGCAGACAGTGCTGGGTATGATGAGTGGCTAGTTGAAAGACACAGTAGTCTGTGATGAGCAGCTCCAGCTCCCAGGTCTCCCCACCAAAAAAAAAAAAAAACATTTCTAGTGGAGAGTTTCACAATTTTCCACCACGTGAGTAAACTATTTTGGATAGCAGTGAAGCAATAATGCTTGTATGAGATTGGGAGTGGCAGCTGTACGTGTTTCCAGTGAAAGGACGAGAGTAACATTCAGAGGCTTAAGTGATTCCATCTCTAAATGAATCAGAATTTGAAGGAAGGGAGAAGATAAGTGAGAAAACTTTGAAATGGGGCCAGGAAAGATGCAGAGGGAACACAAATAAAACACAAGAGAAGAACGTGTGATTCAAGCTGTTACTTACGACACTTCTTTTTTTTTTTTTTTTTTGTTTAACTACCAGAAGCAATCAGAGATATGTGTTACATATATGTATGTATTTCAGATATGTGAACAATCAGAAACGCATGTATTATATATTGTGTAAATAATATCTATATTTCTGCTCTGTACACCTACACACGTACAGAAGCCAGATCTTCTCTTGAGGTGGGCTTTACCCCTTCCAATCCTCTCCATCTCACAAAGCCTCGCAGTGCTGGCTGGAGCATGGGCCAGGCCGCATGCACCCAGCTGGATGCCCACCACCACGAGGGCTCGTCCCGGAGGGCCTGGGCAAGGCTTCCAGCCAGACCAAGACACACAAGAGGGGTCTCCTGCAGCCTCAGCACCCGTATGCAGGGCCAGGAGGAGCAGCCCGGCTGTGGCAGACGGGGCCCTGGCACGGACCTGCTCGCAGCAAGGAGCACGAGAGGCCCGTCGGAGCGAGACGCCCCCTGCTCGCGGTAATCCCACCCCCCCACACACACCTCGAGATCAACACAGGTGGAGCTGCCAGCCTCTAATTTACGTTCTTAAAACCCTGTCAGGCCGTGAGGACGTGATGAGCTCTAATTGTAGAAGAGTGTTTAGGGAGGCTTGTAATTACACAGTCATTAAGCCAGCTGAACACACCACAGTCTCTTTTGCAAGTCTGTGTCAGTTGGCTCCCTCCCAGCAGTGACACAAATGAAGCATTAAGCTGGCAATTAGTAATCAGCAGGTACCAAACACTAACTCCCGTTCTGCCAGCCAGTGATGTTCCTCCTTGGAAGGGGCCGGCATGCACGGAAAGGGCATGACGGTGTTTCCCGACCAGAGGAGCAGCCCTCGTGGTCACACTCCTGCCCAAAATTTGCCCGTGCATGGATTTTATTCCCCTTGCCCCCTTGCGGGCCTAAAGCAGGAATTGTGAGCCAGACCAAGCTGGAAAGCTCGTTTCTTGCCACAGAAGCATTTAGAAGCTTGGGAATTTTCCTGGTGCTCAACAAAACCCAAAAAGCTTTCAGGAGAAAAAGCAGACTGATGATGGGAGATGTGCCCAGCTGAGGGAGCCAGCTTCAAGCCCCTGCTCCTCCCAGTGCTGCAGCTACTTGGGTGGAAAGTTCTACATAGGGGCAAAGCAGGGAGCTGCAGGCAGCTCCCATCCCATGCTGCCCACGTGGCCTCCTGCCTCAGTCCTCCACCACTAATGTCTTCCTGACAGACTGCTGAAAATTGCTTTGTCCTTGAAAACACTCTACGTTGACCAATAATGGCTTTAAAAAAAAAAAAAAAAAGGTTCTTTAACTTTTTACCAGGAAACATTTCCCAGACATATTTAATCACCTCCTTTACTAAACGAAATTACTCTAGAACAAACAAAACTTCTCCTGCCTGTGTGGGAGGAGTAGGAAAGAGCGGTCATTAGACCAAACTCTCCTCCGTCTACATCTCAGACCTTGTGGCAAAGCGTAGCCCTTGGGTTTTATTCAGCTCTCTCTCCATTTCTTTGAAGTCTGCTTTCATAACTGTTCACCTCTGTAAAGGTCAGTTATGTACACAGTAAACATTGTCCAGATTCAGGCTGAGACAGAGGAAGATCTTTTGGGATGAAAATCCCAAGGACTCTAAAAGCCGCGCACGGAGACGCTCCAGCAATGGGCAGCTGAGGGGGCCTTTTCCTAAGGTCTGCCTGGTCCCAAGAGCCACCGTTCAGTACTGTCAAATAACAAAACTGTGTTACTTACATAAAAAAAGTGGAATAAGATCAGCTTGGATGCATGAATTACCCCCATAGATTTGGTCAGAAGGCGTTCCAAGCAAATTGTTGGCTTTCGTCTCCACATCCTAGCGGATGGGAATGCCTTGGCAGCCGCTGCCTCTACAGCACTCGGTTTACGAGAGCAAACTTAACTCCGAGCCGTTTGCCTTTCTGCCCCCACTGAAGAGCAGTGCCAGCCCTTTGCCTCTTCACAAAATTAGAGTGCGAAGCAGTACACAGGCCTGGAGAGGCCAAGCAGGGGGGAAGGGGATACCCTTGGGTACCCTGCCATGCCCATCCATCACAGTCGGGAGGAGACACCAGCCAACCTCCAGCCTTCCTCCTGCTGGAACCATGATGTGGGACCAGCCAGGATGTTTAAGGAGCAGGGGATGTGCCCTGGGATGGGGGACGGATCCTGGTAGTCAGCTCCCCTCTCCAGCTCAGCCCCGTGGCACTGCTTGCAGCCCTGCTGCACCGCACATCGCGGCATCTTCCCCAGGGCAAGTGCATGGGAACTGCTGGGAGGGAAAACCAGCAACAACACCCTGCCACAACAGCAGGACCGTGCAAAAAATGCATCTGGCCAGCCAGTCCTCCTGTAGGCTGAAATTACCCTTTATCTGCCTTGGTCCCCCACGTTGGAGCTATGTATGTGACGCCAGCAGTCCTGCAACACAGGAAGAGAGTCATGTCATTTCGTCTGTCTGCTGTGTTATCACCAGAGCTGCCTCGCTGAGCTGTGCCAGGAGGAAAGTCCTCTTTCATGCAAACCTGCTATGAACCAAAGTAGAAAGCTCATAAAAAAGGTGACTGCCTCCAATTCAAACTCGCAGAACAGAAACAGAGACAGCACAGTCTCTTGCATTATTCCTGCATGTGTAAGAGAGTATTAAACTGAGCAGTGACAAACTTTAACCAGAACCACAGTATTACTCAGAGCAGCTTGTCCAAGCATGCAGAAACTGTGGTCATAGAGTCTCCCAATCAGTGGAGGTGATGCCAAGAAAGACAAGTCTTTGCTAGTCCTGCTTTATGCGGAGGATCCTCTTACGAATGATTTTAATAAAGACTTAATTGATTGTTCTGGAGTCCATCAGGGAAATAAACGTTTATGGCCCTGACTCAGTCATCTAGGATGCATTCCACAGGGCACTTAGAGGCAACCATACAAGACAGCCAGACTCACGTCTGTCATATGCTGATGATGTCCATTAATCATGCACTAATCATGCGCAAGTCAAGCCTGAAAAGAAAGTGGGTTCTCTGCGTCTTTGTAACCAGCCAGGAGGTGGGATAATCATTTTGTGCTGGTAGCACCAGACCAGCACTCAAGAGATGTCAGTTCCAGCCCTGGCTCTGCAGCAGGTTTCCCTGTGTGCCCTGGAGCATATCACTTCAGGATGTCACCACCATGCTGAACAGACCTCTCAGCTCCTCCATTTCCCAGGCACAGACAGAACAGAGGCAAATACAAGGAAGACACAACCATAAAAATACAAATTAAGATAAAGTCAGATTCCCCTGCTGCTTAATCATGTAAACATACAAATATAGCTTGACGACAATGACTCAAAGGAAACAATGACCTTATCAGCACACTTAGATAGACCTGAACCATAAATGAAAATAAATGATCTACTGACATTCCTTATCATCTCCCCAGTGTCTGTTGGAGAACATATTTTGCCTCGGCATATCTGTTTCCTTTAGCATACTCAGCATCAGGAGGTCCTGTTGTCCCCTCGGAGGTTCCCCTTGCCTCAGTGGCAGCACATTGCAGGGTTTCCAGCCATGGCACCTACTTTATCTCAGCTTTCAGGCAGCAGCTATAGCTCCGTACCACCAGGCAAAGCTTGGCCAGCATAGAAAACCCTCTCTCTGATTTTCACCTCCTGAGCTGCAGCAATAACCCCGTTTTCAGTCACTCTGGCACTTGTTTGCATGCCTAAGAAGCACTCCAGGGGACTTCCATCACTCCTGTGCCAGCATCCACTGCGCATGGTCTGGGAAGAGCTCTGTCTCTCAAAATCGGGACTCAGGAACCACAGAAAGTCACCTGCATCTCCTTACACAGTCACACTGGCCCCTCGTTTTGCTGGTCCCTGCACAAATGTCTGCAGATGGTCAGGGAGCAGTCCTCTGGAAAACCACTCCTCTCCACTGCAAAGAGCAGCCTGGGGGGATGAGAGGAGCCTGTGTGTGTCTGAAGCTAAGAGGGGACGTATGGGGACATTTTTTCCTATCGGTACAGTGCAACTATTTTTAAAGACAGGTTGCTGAAACAAATGCTTGGATGGGAAAAGGAACAGCACTTATAATTGCTTGGCAACTTGTGCTAAACTGACCTTGGGCTTCCAGTTCACTGGAAGTTCGAGCATTTGTAATGTGCCTTTATATTCACTTGGAACTAAGGCGCACATGTTTTGTAATTTTCTGAAGAAGGCAAGTTCTAAATATTGTTATCAAGATTCAGAAAATGTTGTTAAAAACAAAGAACATAACTCTGGAAATTTCCCAGAGTCAGAAAATCCTTTTTTCTTTCTCTGTCCAGGAAAAAAGTTGCTTAGAGTACAGACAGACATTCTTTAATTTCTTAATTAAAAGAAACCTTTTAATTAAGGTACGTTCCTTGGAAGAAAAATTCGACAGCAAAGGAGAAAAGTCATTCTCTGAAACAAACCAATAGCAGAAACTCCTTTTCAACCTCAGGTTCGGTCAGACTCGGTCAGTCTCCACCACCAGCACTGGGGTCACAGCTCCCTCCTGAGCCAGGCTGGGGATCAGGGCTGGTCTTGCCCTGGCATTTCAGTGCCAATGCCCCAGGAGAGCAAGGTGCTGACAGCACTTCAACAGTACGAGCCCCTGCTCCAAAAGCCATGCACAAAACACCTTTTTGTTTCATCTGTCCTTACATTTCAGTATTTGCAATTTGGTGGCGCTGCAGGGATCTGCTACAGGGGTGTTTGGCACCTCTAGCAGCACAGGAGGGGAGGCAGTGCTTGGATGGTGGACTGGGAATGAATTTGTTATCATTTTCACATAATTTCTTCCCCTCCCACCTCTTTTTTTTTTTTTCTTTTTCCTCACTAGTCCCCAGTAGCTACAGAAAAAGAAAAGAAAATCAATCTCTGTCAAAAAAGTGTTTTGCTATAAACAGTTTTCACCAGCTGTGGCCCATAAGTACTATCTTCTTCTCCATCCCAGTGTTTTTAACCATATTTGCCACAGACGCATTTCAGTAGCAGCGTTATGTTTCGGTAGCAACACTGGACCTTTCAGGATGAGCTCCCTGTGGGCTGTGCTCCTTCCCCAGACAATTTGGTTTTGTTTAATGTGACCCCAATTAGATTAGGGGCAGCTTTTGGCAAGGGAAAGCCTGGTGAGACCCCAGGGAGAAGAACAGGCACCTAAATTTGAGGGAGGCATGGGAACAGCTGTGACACCTGTGTGGGTCAGGCTGGACCTGTGTCCTGCTCCCACTGGTTCTGTTTTTCCTATGCCAGGACACCTTCGGTGATGGGGGATAAAATCTGTACCCCTTGTCACCTTCTCCCAAGCTGCCTGCTTTTGCACCACTGCTGAGCATGACATTAGAAGGACACGGGGCTCCCACACAGTCAGAAATAGTCCCAGTTCCTCAAAAGTGGTGGCTGTGGCTGAGGAGTCCCCACTGTCACTGCTAGGTACCACAGGGCAGGGCTGCATGTGGCAGGTGGCAAGGCAAGGCAAGGCAAGGCAAGGCAAGAAGCCCATCACCCTGTCCAAAGCTGTGCAGCTGGAAGCCCCTGAGCCTGAAGCCAGGCACCAGCTATCCTTTGCTTTGCCATACATCACTTGCTATATCTGTGTACGTGGCTGAAATCCAGCGAGGCCCCTGCCAAGTGTTAAATTCTGGGGCTGTTGTTAAATGTGCATTGTTGAGGGCTCGGCACCACAGTTTAAGGCTTAGGCTCAAGGCTTTCCTTGGACTGGGTCCCGTGCAACCTCAGAGGCACAGTTAAGGACCAGGTGCTGCTTCCAGCTCCCGCACACATACAGGTGGGTGAAGCCCACTGCACCCCTTCCCTTCGGAGCCATCCATCTCTGCATGCATCTGTGCCCAGGTGAGGGCAGACATACATGTCAGGGAGAAAATTAGGTAAGTAGATGCATGCAAATAAAAGCCACAAAGAGGCAATAAAGGCAGGAAACACTCTGAAGACAGAAGTCTGCATGTCTGTTGCCAGTCATTATAACAATATTGGCCATCAAGCACAGACACGATTACTCTGCTGTCTCCCGCCTGGCTGCCCGCACTGCCAGGACTTTAGTCCCACACATCAGTAGAAAGCCAAAGACATTGAACTTGGGACCTTGGTTTCTCTGATAAGAAGAAAGCGCGACAGCCAGACCAAGAGCTGGAGGCTCACTACCTTTTACACACTGCAAGTAATTCCAGCTTTGTGCTGATATTTGAAAGATCTTTGCCCTTTAGCTTGAACAGGAAATCTTAAAATGGAAAATATGCAGCTTGAAGGAAGGGGTGAGGCTCACTTGAAACATAAGAATGTACATAGGGATAGGAAACAACAGGTTGTTAAGAAACTACAATTCAGTAAAAAAAAAATAGGCTTAATATAGGTTCCTTCCCCCCATACACACAAACAGTCACACATTAAGGACTGGTAAAATTCTATTTTATGTGTTTATTTATTTATTTATCCATTGGGTTTTGACAGGAGCAGAGGGAAAGCAGCTGTATGGACTGCCAGCCAAGAGCACCTGGCGTTGAAGTGATGCCTGTCCAAGTACAACAAGCGATGCCAAGGCACGAGCTTGAGGGCTTTGTTGGCTGGGTACAGGGCAGCCCCAGCCCACCCGAGGGATGAACATAGAGGTTTTCAGACTCTCAAAGGTTTCTTAGTTCAGGTACCCTACAGCTAAGTCTAGAGTTGTTCTGGATACTAGAGACAAAGCTTTTACCACACTCACACCTCTGAGCTTTGCTGCCCTCAGGATGAGGTAGCAGCAGAGCCAGGTGATGTTTTAGCAGCAGATGCTGGACTGGGGTCACCTCCTTTCTTCCCAAGTCCTCCTCTGGCATCCAAAGGCTTTGTTGTCCATCCAGAGCTGCCCTCCCACATGCAAGCTTCCTCCAGACCGTCTGCCTCCAGCAGGGTGTGATGCCAGCCCAGGATGTGTGTGGAGCTGGGTCTGAAGGGCTGACCTCCTCTCCTGCAGTTGCCCAGTAGCTGCAATGCCGCTGATGCACACATGTCCCAGACAGCTCCGCTGACGTCAGGCTAAACTTGCCTGCCCTGCTTCCCTGCTTAGTAAACATTTTCTGTCTTTATTATGCCCCAATGCCAGATGGCAAGAGGGGAAAAATTAACTCAGTGTTATTAGCAATATTACAGCCTTACAGCCTTGCCCTTTAAGTCTAATTAGAGAGAGAGTTGCTGCCAAGAAATACAGTGTCCGCAGCCAGCCGGGCTCCCCCAGCATGCTGTCCTAGGCTTTCTCTGGGATGCTGAATTTTCACAGCCTCACCAGCTCCCAGCAGGAGCCCCAGCCCTGGGGTGTGTGCTATGCTGCAAACTGGGGCACAAAACCCGAAATAGGGGGTATGCCATGTCTCATTATGAGACCTGACACTGTTCCCAAATGTGTCCAACCCTGACATGAGATCAGTTCTTCTCTTGTTTAACCTAGTGGGCACCGGTGTAACCCCAAATGTACCCAGGGTATGACTATTTCTCACCACCATTATGGCCAAAAAAAAAAAAAAAAAAAAAAGAAAGACAACATTGAAGTCAGAGAGTTCTGGGAACAAGCTAAGGAGCTGAGCAGAGCCAGCCTTGGTCCCATAGCAGTGTAAACAAATTTAGATCTTGTCATTCAGGACCAACTGCAGCTGTTCCCACTGCAAACAGGAAGGTGATGGCATATGGGACGAAACGGCTGCTTTTCAGGAAGGTCATCTCCACTCAGCTGCAATACTTCTCCCCTTCTCTGCATCACATTTCATGTTTGCAGTCTTCATCAGCAGCCTGAAATGAGGGAAGATGGCAGAAAGGGCATCCTTTGGTAGCCCAAGCAACCCACATCCCAGGCAACACTCTGAAGCTGGATCTGAGTCCTCCCTTCCCATGCTGAAGAACTGCTAAATGGATTTACCAGGAGGTTTCTTCACTGCCTCTGCCTTAGACTGGACTCTTAGAGACTGCAAGGGTTGTTCACTGCCCCTGCTGGTAGTTCAGTGGTGGCTGGGGAGAGGGCAAGGAAAAAGCAATAAAAAGTCATCAATGAGATCTGGCACCTGTGGTTGCAGTA
Source organism: Cygnus atratus (assembly GCF_013377495.2). Taxonomy (NCBI): domain Eukaryota; kingdom Metazoa; phylum Chordata; class Aves; order Anseriformes; family Anatidae; genus Cygnus; species Cygnus atratus. Next base: position 51,395,962 of record NC_066396.1, read on the forward strand.
AAAGCACTGTCAAGGACTCATTATCAGGAGTTCATTTGCATGAGCATAAGTTACAAGATGCTCCTTAGAGTCCATCTCACCCAAGAGAGAAGCAGGCTGACAGGTGCCTGTGTTGGACAGGTGTGCAGGCAAGGACTAGAGAAAGGTGAATCATGCTGGAGAAATAACTGTATAGAAAAAGTCAGGTGTCCACTGCCTTTTCTTTCTCCTACTTCCATCCCCATCAGCAATTTCTCACCCAGGGCAGAGGAACTGTGGTACCTGCACCTCAGGGGGCACCAACCAGGGAGAAGCAGCAAGACATCTCCATTTGGGGCTGTCAGGAGGCAAATCATGAAGTTAGTTTGCAATGCT
>NC_066396.1:51748815-51848148 GCF_013377495.2 Cygnus atratus
TGGCCCAGATCCTCCTGCACTGAAGCCTTACATGTGATCAGACCAAGGAACCATAAGCGAGTTGTGAAAATCATGGAAGAGTGTGCCCACTGCTTTTTTTTTCTTTTTTTTTTTTTTTTTTAACACATGCACACTCTTCCACAGCCTGGTGTTTGTTTCACCACCATGGGACAGGATATCCACCCTTGTTACCAAGTGCACCTAGGGAATGGACTCATGTAGTCACTGAGCAGACCCTGAGTAAGCAGCAGCCCTTGCTCCAAAGCATTTGTAGTTTGCACAGCTAAGACAGAGGAGGGACACAGAGGCACAGAGAGTTGAAACGACTTCTGAAAGGTCGTTTGACACCCTTTGGCAGACGCGTGCTGAAACAGGGGGAATACACACATGTATGTTCTCACCATAATGTTTCTTTGCCTGATCTCCCTCTCATCCTTGTCTTTTCTGTTCTGCCTTCTCACAGGATCATTTTTTTTTCTGTGGTTGCTCACCAACTACTCTTTTTTTTTTTCCTTTTCCCTCTCTTCTCTGCATTTCACAACCTTTGCAAAGCACAACTCATGCACAGCAAGGTCATGATTCATCAAGTTTAAGTGGGACACAAGGAAGCTAGGTGATTTCACTTGGCACCAAACGTGACTTCCAAATGCTGCTGCTGGTCTGCTTCAGAGTGTTAATGGTCACTGGAAGATGGAATCTAAACCTTATGAAGGACGCAAGGAAGAAAAGAATAAATAAAGATTTTCCAGCTTTTGTCCCAGATTGATGTTTCTTTTCTTGCTCTGATCTCTCAACTCAATAGCAGAACTCTGTAGGGCAACTTGTATTCATCATATGAAAATGTCACTGGGGGAGGTGCTACTCCAAAACCAAAACACACTGCCAAAGCAGTGGTCCTTAAAGTCAAGTTGATAAAGAAGTCCATCCTTGGTGTTGATTTACAGAGCCAAAGAAACAAGCTCTTTGTGGTGCTCTGTGTTTGGTAAGACTGAACGACCCAGCTGAACAGACAAAAAAATTCCTAATGAATTGTTTTCACAAGACTATGTCCTGCCAGACCATGGCATCATCTTAACTCCAACAAGAACTGAAGAAGAAACAAAAAAGAGGCAAGCATTCTATAACTGCAGTCAGATAGACTGACTCTCTATGGACCTTCCCTGATTTACACCAGTCCAGGATCCCATCCACAGCATTCCTGTGTCATGGCACAATGTAACCACAAAGATGAGCCATCTTTTCTCTTCTGTTTACCTTGCAGTTCAAGTTGGGCAATCTGGAAAAGAGAAACCACCTCAGCTTCTGATAAATTAGGTGTTGGAAACTGCACAGTGAGCCATCTCTTGAGACAAGCTGGAAAGTGATATTCCTCTGCAAACTTTTCCATTTCACTTAGCTATGTATGTGGTTCCTTGTAACAGAGGCCACAGTTCCGCTTCCAACTTATTGCATCTTCATTTAAATTAACCTCACTATGTGAGAGGAAGAGTCTGGAGCTTTGAAGCAATATTAATGTATGTATATAAAGAAATATATATATTTCACTAACAATAAAACTGCAGCTTTTTTGCAAACCAAGGAGGAAAAAAATAAAACAAAAACACCCAGAAATATATATATATATAATTTAGATTTTAAAACATTTTTAATGTCTGTGTCAGTTTGTATATGACAGTCCTGAATGCTATAAATTACCACATGGACCTTATCACCACGCAGAGGATAAATATTCAGGTTTGTAATTTCACCTGCACTATGTCTGTATTAAAAGAAGCAATTTACAAACAGCTTCAAACTGTTGTGTCTAATTTTTTTCTCTAAATTTGGAAATTCCACTGGAAGTAGCTCCCACTCAGTTTCTCAGGATCCAGCCCAGTGCAAATAAGGCTTTAAAAGTGACAGCATACACAGCAAAGTTCTGCACATATTTAAACAACAAAAAAAGTATTTATTCATAACATACATTCACATAGCATACATTCACATATAGATAGTAATACACAGTGGAGAATGTTGTAAAATTTACTCATTCATGAAGTAGGTAATGTTGCTACCTAAGCAGGCTGAAAGAATACTGAAAATGCTGCTAAAAATTCCTTCAAACTCCTTAAGACTTTTATTTTTACTTTTTAAAACATGATGGAAAAAGTTTTGAAATTTTTAATTTTTTTTTCTATCATGTATTAAAAACTACACTAAAATACTTGGTGTTTGGAATTATTTTAGGGAAACATTTTAATAAGCTCTTCACTCATTGGACATTATTTTTTAAATGGTACAATTATACTATTCCAAAAACCGACAAGAACAATAATAATAATAAACAAACGACAACAATAAAAACAAGGGAACAAATCTTTGCAATTATTTCTATTATTTTCTGATTAGCTTTTTCTTTCACCTGATGCAGCCATTTCATAATTATGCTTTTATTACTTTTGTAATGCACACAAAAAGTGCACAAAAGTTCCCAGGATCATGTTCTTGGTGTACAATTCATAATGCAGTGCAGTCCCAGCCTCTATCAGGCCTTTACTGTCTACTAAAATAGAGATTGAACAAATGCAATACAATACCAGTTATTTTTCATGTGTTGCAAGAACAGACTTAGAAATCAGACTTGCATCAGAGATGCTGAACTTCCTTATGAATGTAGCTGTCTGTTATCCATAATTGTGTTTACATTTTCCAAATGTACTTACTTTTCTACATCCATAGCCTATTCCATTCAACAATGATGTGATCGGACTAACTAAACACCAAGGCCCCAGTACTGCAGCCACTGCGCTGACCAAATACCATCTAGTCCATAGGTATTTAGCAATGAAGGTGGGCAAATGTGATTTGGATCCTATGAACTGAAATGTACGCTTTCTCAGAAACAGATAGCCTGGTCTGCAGGTGCAGCCCTAGCTGGAGGGACCATCAGACATCGGTGCTGCTCCCATCTGCATTGTTCACACAACAGAAGTGCCCAGGTAAGCTCGCCAACACGCATGTCTTCCACCACTTGTCTTCCTTGTCTGCACAGTGAGCAGAGGCATTCCCCAAACAGACAGAGTCTGGGAAAGTTTTGCTCCATTTGCATTTTCCAGCCAACTCTACTTGTGATTCCTTCAGTGCACCAGATCTCTCTTACTGTTTTAGTTGTCTGACAAACAGCTGTTTAAGAAGGCATTATAAAATTGGTGTTATCTGTTAAGTCTGATTATTACCAGTCTCGGCACCATGCTTTATGATCTGATATCTTCAAGTATACGGCAGCACACAATCCAACACTATATGTGTATTTTTATAACAAGTTAGATCTTTTATGTAGCGCAATGATTACTCAGTTAACCAATGTAAAATTGTCTGCCTTGGCCATTACACTTTGGATGAGGATCTGATCTACTCCTTCTGTTGGTTTCTAATCTATGCATTCACCTAGGGTCTTCATTCATAGTCAGGCAATCCAACTGCCTGATTAGATACATATGAACAAATAAAAGAGGGATTGTCCTTTTCACATCTTGTCCCAGATGGAAAATAAAGCTGGCTGAAGAGATGTTGAAGGATCTTTCAAGATTATCTCCTCCAGTACCCTGTACTAGTAATGTATTCAATTTTTTGTTGTTTTATATGTTCATCTTGAGCATACAGATGATCTTTCAAAAATATGAAAATGTAGCCAATGCAATATTTACCATGCTTGCATTCCTTCCTAGCCTTAGGTCTTCCAAGAAAATGAGATGTGACATTTCATGATACATGTATTAATTTTAACTTGGAAAAGAAAAAAATGTTTCCTAAAAAATAGGTAAATAAATACAAAAGCATCTCATAAATATTTTTCTAGGTTTGATGGAAAGTCGTATTCTTCTGCTGAAGAAATGTTGCCCTTTCAGAGGTTTCACCAGAAACTGTTTGATGCATTGCACTGTTCAGGGGGAAATATCTGGAATAAATAAATAAATAAATAAATAAACGAAAAAGTTGCAGCTTTAGATGTTGCCTTTACAATGGCCAAATCATCCGCTGACAGAGATTTCATCAATCAGTAGCCCTCACTGAGGATTTCTGGGCTGAAGACTTTTATATATGCATTAGTATGGGTTACTACATATGAAGAGAAGAACCTGACAAAACTATTCCACTTTATCTCTGTTCCAGGAAAATGGGCCAATTCTCAGCTGCAATACTTTGGAGAATTTCCTGTCTGGTAGTTCAGAAACTGCCAAAAGCAGGGCGTAGAAGCCAGAAAGTACGCTGCTGTCATTGGCCCAAACAAACAAACAAAGATCCCCAACAGAAAATAACCCTCCCCAAAATAAAAATAGACCTAAAAGATCAACAAAAACAAAAAAGGACCAGATTTTAAATGAGAGTTGTGTTTTACATATCATGTGGCTAGACATAGATTTTGGAAGAAATCCAGCTCAGCCCACTTTTCCCCACCATCTGTCAGCAGTAGGTTTGCTGACTGCGAAGAGCTTAGAGGCAACGCGTAAAAGGCGAGTGTTAGACAATCGAGTTTAAACATGACAAGAGCAGGAAAATTCAAATGCTTGATGATGTAATGTGCTAACACTTAGCTGTTGTGAGAAAAAGAGGAGGAGGAGGATAACACATTACAGAGAACAGGGTCGTTCACCTTTAGGCCGAATCCTCTGGCTCTTATCAGTTTGTACTGAGACCCTGACATTATTTAAACATGTGGTTGGGAGTGTTTATTTTAGACATAGGCCAAAGAGGTTTGGGATAGGGATTTAGATGTAGGTTATGGCCCCAGGTTTAGGCCTGTTGAGAAGCCAAGTCCCATTCTAGAGAACTGAAAACTTCTGAGATGATGAGATTAGTCAGGAAGATGGGAACCACCAGAAGATGAGCTAGCTGTGAATTTTGTTTCCTTTGTCCATATCCCAGGCCCATCTGGAGCAGAGGCATCTGACATCCTTGTATCAGTCACATTTGTAGACAAGCAGCTCCACTAAACTGCCATCTTTGCTGTGGGTCTACAGGATGGACCAGACCAAAATGCTAATCATCTGCCCACCTGTAAGTTCTGTAGACTTAAGTGGTATACCAAGTCATGTGTATGAAGTTGAATAAGGAGGGAGCAGTTGAAACCTCAAGGGGCTGTTCTTAGACCCTGTTTGGAGCTATAATTCTGAACTAATTCTGAACTGGAGCTATAACTCTATAATTCAGAAGAGTTTGGTTTGGTCCCAAAAGTTCTTTGGGAAATAGATCTGTCTGCCAGACCAAATGGGATCATGGTACGAAGCTGTGCCCCTTCCAAAATGGGAAAGTATTTGCATGTGAGAGTTCAGCCTTGACTGAAGTTTTTACTTAATTCCCCCAAATTCCCTCCTGAATGACATGCGATCAGAAAGAAACTTAACACTGTTCCATGTGTTATATAAAAACATATCTCATATACAGGAGATTAGGAGGTTAGGAAAATGCACACTATGAACAGAAGGATACCCACTGAGCTTGTGACGGTAATTATAGTATTGGGTCTCATTTGCGTTGTTGTAAAAGATTCTTTGAGAAATGTGCTTCTGATCTGGTCTTCAGCAGCAGGCAGAAGGATTTCTTAAACTCTCTTTGAACAGGGCTACGTTGGAAAAAGCTCAGACCAGTCTAGCTGAACTGGCTGCTAAAATTACAGCCAGTTTGGGAACTGGCTATTAAAAACTCTCCAACAAGCTTCATTTCCTCCTGATGGTCATTGCTTGTCTGCTGGGAAGCCTGTTCTCGGCCCAGCAGACAGCTCGTCCTTTTCCTCCTCTCTCACCCACACTGCTCTGGCTTAGTCCCAAAGTCACCACTGCTTCGTATACATTTGATGCTCTGTCCCAAAAGCACCACATCTGCCAGCCTTACCTCTGGTATTCAGTGGAAGGTGAACCTCTGCTTTCAAACACTGTTTTCTGTCTTTTCAAGTGAAGAGATGCGGAACAGGGGGCTTCTTGGGTCCCATTGTGCGACCAGAGCCTGGTTCACCTTGGAAGTAAAACACATCTGAGGGAAAGCAAGGACAATGGCTTTGTCTGCTTTTGTTTCTTGGAAGAAGAAACTAACCGTGAGTTTTAACTAAACTGTCTGTGGGTTCGCACCATTGGGCATGACAGCCAAGCCCAGCCCCGGAAGCCACAGACTACCAGAAGTCTTCTGAGTGTGGCGCGAGCAGGGGAACGGATCAGCACCTGTGGACTGATTATAGATTTTGATGTGGTGCCATGACTAGGATCCATGCCAGTAAAAATCCTTATAAAAAGTGTGGACATAATTTACTGCATACCTGCTGTAATCAGTTTTAAAATCACAACATTTCCCTTGGTTTTGGTTGGGTCTTTTTTGTTTTCAAAAGATGGTAAGAGGGCAATTTCATCTTCAGATCAAAGTTATAAAGCCTCAAGAAACCATCTGAAACTTATAAACTCTCCATTTTGTTTTACATTTAGGTAATTAAAAAATACCAAGCTATATATATTTTTTAATTGGGATTTAAAAAATGACTCCCAGTCACATACCTTGTAAACTAAGTTTCATTGAGTAGTAAAGTTTAAAAAGCTCAGTTAAAACAACTTTTGAAAAAGTTTTTCTTTTTCTTTTTTCCTTTTTCTTTTTCTTTTCTTTTTTCTTTTCTTTTCTTTTCTTTTCTTTTCTTTTCTTTTCTTTTCTTTTCTTTTCTTTACTTTTCTTTTCTTTTCTTTTCTCTTTTCTTTTCTTTTCTTTTCTTTTCTTTTCTTTTCTTTTCTTTTCTTTTCTTTTCTTTTCTTTTCTTTTCTTTTCTTTTCTTTTCTTTTCCCTTTCCTTTCCTTTCCTTTCCTTTCCGCTCCTTTCCGCTCCTTTCCTTTCCGCTCCTTTCCGCTCCTTTCCTTTCCGCTCCTTTCCGCTCCTTTCCGCTCCTTTCCTTTCCGCTCCTTTCCTTTCCGCTCCTTTCCTTTCCGCTCCTTTCCTTTCCTTTCCTTTCCCTTCCACTCCTTTCCTTTCCGCTCCTTTCCTTTCCGCTCCTTTCCGCTCCTTTCCTTTCCGCTCCTTTCCTTTCCTTTTTTTATTTTTTATTAATGAAATACTGACAAATTGGTGAATGTTGTAATCAGGTAGAAACTGCTGCCTGAGGGAAAAAAAAATATCTGTATTAAAAAAAAAAAAGGAAAGTCCTTTGTTTCCATTAATATATGTTCCTACTTTGTCATAACCTACAAAAGTCACCATGACAAGTGACTAAAACACAGAAAAGTGGTTTCATTGTTGAATTGTAACAGTTTAAGAAATCCCAGAATAGCTGTGGCTGGTTGCCTCTAGGCATGTTCATACAGCAGGTAGAATGGTTCTTCCAAGCAAACCTTGTTCTGGGAACCTCCACTCAGCATTGTGAAGGACATGTAATGACCATGGCCCTTCTGTCATCCATCAGGAAGCCACCTACTGCAATCTTATAGTTCAGAGATGCTGAGAAAGAACAGCACCCTGTGTCAGCCCTCATTTTCCTCTGAATAAAGCCCAGAAGTATGGGGTGTGCCAGGAACAGCATAGCACACTGCTGAAGCTTGCTAGCAAACAGCAATGAGTCTGGCCCCAACTCCAAGTGCTGCCAGCATCATCCTTTGTGCCATGCAGTCATGCCATCCTGTGCTGGCGTAAAAGGTGTGCCAGTGGTCAACACAGCTTTGCTAACGTGAGGTAGAGAGCCAAGACTGCTGGCTCCATGTTGCTCAAACAGCCAGACCTGCAGGCACCAAGCCCCATCCATAGCTAATTTGTTGTATGGGACATTGTGTGGATTTGTAACCTTCCCCCAACCAACTGGAGAGCCAAGCCACAGTGCTCACTGCCAGCAGGTCCACTCAGGCTCTCAGTTTTTTTTCACAGTGCAGTTCTTCTGAACAGAGATAGTAGAAAAGTCCTAACATACTTTGATAAAGCCAAAGCTAAAGCACCCCATAAATACAGTCATCTGGTTGAAACAAAATTGAACTTCTCTTCCACATGGTTGTATATGTCTATATTGTGCTTTACAATTTAAGAGAGGCTCAACAACTGTCATCTCCCTTTCTATACAGCTTTCCACCCCTACCAAATTTCCCTTAACTTGACATATCCTATACAAATTTTCTGAGCTCTCTGAAATCTGGAATATGGCCAAGTATCATTTTGTTGTAAAGTGGGAGACAGAGACATGTAAGATTCATACACAGATTTCTAAACTGTGCACTGCTTAAGTGGCAGAAGGAAAACCTAAGTGCTTGCTGTAAGCTGAGCCAGAACATTCATCATTTTTACTATTTATTTCCAGCATTTTAAACATTTTGAATTTTAATTCCTTGAATTTACTTAAAAAAAAAAGGAAAAAAAAAAAAGCATAATTACAGCTTTCATATATGATTGTAAACCCCAATAAATCTGGGGAACTACCCAAGAAGCCAACAGAGGATTATCAGCTTGTATCTCTAAAGAACCCTACCTGCAACTCTTACATCATGCTGTTTCAGTGTAATCACAATGTGGCCAGCTAAGGCTTGCTTTGAACTGCCTAATTGATGGACTAATCTAGACTAATAAAGAGTTTTTATGCATTCATTAACAACCATTGTGGAAAAAAAAATCATTGTAGTTTCCCTGGCCATGAAAAACAGAGCGAATGAAAGGTCTAATGTTGTTCCAAAATAGTGGGCAAGGGGGAAGTAAGGTAAAAGGGTCAGTGAACATTAAAAAATTAAGACCAAATTTCCCCCAAATTCACAAAAAGTACTGTTATAATGAACACAAACGTGAAGGATAAAAGTAGGTCAGTCCTAGAGCCTCCATACCTCCTCTAGGTAGAGTGGTGAGCCAATGATTAGAAACAAACAGAAACTTAACCAATAAACAGTGTAAAAAAGTATGACATCATCTGATGAATTTTACATGTGTAACTTAGAAAGAGCTCACCTGGCACTATGAGACTTTCTCCGTCTGGTTGGTTTGAGCACTAGCCCAATTCTGATCACTGGGATGTGCAGCAGTGAGAATTTGTCCACGCTACAGACCCTGTGCTGTAGTCACTTCCGAGCACAGACAGCAACAGGAAGAGTTTTCCTGTTAGTGTCATTACACTACTTCTTCAAAGGATGTGGGCTAAGCCAACAAAAGCTGTTCATTGTCAGCATGGATCTATCCATTTGGGAGGTTTTCTGGAGTAATGGTGAGAATGAAAGAGTGAGAATTTATCTGTTGAAACACTGTAGAGGAGATGAGGTGTATGTGTAAGAGTGGTGAAAGAGAATGAGCCAAGTTAGGTAATAAGTTTCAGATGAAATAAGCAAAATAAGAGCTGTTGAGTTATTTTATGTAGCTTGCTTCCAGTAGCTCATAATCCTGACCACTCATATTCTCCATGTACATCAGGACAGACTGTAGCAATATCTTTGTCCCTTACTCTCTTCACAACCGGTATCCTTGAGTAAAATGTTGACCTTATCCAACTCAAAATCTGTATGACCAAGAGAATTTCATCCTCTAGAAATAGTGAGTCTTCTGGAGAATAAAGTACAGTAAGAGCAGACTCAGGCTCTCTAGATCTGGCTAAGGAAAGACCATATATATAGCTTCCAAAATAGCTGCTGAAATGTGTCCTTCCCTTTCAGATTATTGCATCCCAAGAGTTTTAATTCAGTGCTATAAAAGTAGAAGGCCATGTTCAGACTGTGCCTGCATTACTTTACACTGCTTTAATCCCAGCAGGGTTGTCCTCTGGGTAAATCCTCCTGATCTACACAGCAGCGAAGCACGGCCACGGCTGCAATCAACAGTGGCTTGATCATCTCAGAAGAGTCAGAGAGACAGCTAGGAGGAAAGACAGCTGCCCAAGTATGGCAAAACATACACAAACTAAAGCTCCAAGGAAAATGTTTAAAAATCAAAACCTCTGCTGGGGAAAAGTTGCATACAGTTTAGAGTTGATACCAAAATACTTACAGAAGTGTGTTGTTGACCAACCTGTTCTTCCAGGTGTGACAGTTTAATGCATTTTCCTGGTATCCTTGCTGTGCATTGCAAACTCAGGTGTAGCTGTATGAATACATTCCTGATGTCCTGATGAAGAGGGGAGCCTCAAAGGCTTCTCAAACTGATTTGCTACAGCAGCAGAAAGATGGATTTAGTTTTCAGGTGGTTGCAACAGTCTGAATGAGATGACAGTCTCATGCTGTCTCATGTGGATTGTTTATACTGATACTGTAAATAAACCTGGAGGAGCAAGGCACATTTTGGCCTGCTCTGGCTGGTGCTTTCTGATTTCTGTTAAACTATGTTAAACAAAGGTGACAGCAGTTAAGCCAGTGTCATCATCCTGCATTTACTCTGGGATAATGGAGGTCAGAATATGCAGGGGAAAAATAGGTATTACATATAAAATATATTGCAGTACCCAATATAAAATATATCCAATATATGTGTTACACTATATGCATAATTCTATATGCATAATTCATTATAGTAATTGAATACTACACGTTAGTTGTAACTGATGATCTTGAAAGAGACTGAGCGCTTTTCCCTTTCTTCTGGTTTGAGTTTATCCAATAAGCATACTCTGGATACTGGAGGTAACTATTCAATAGTGAAGTGGGCAATCAGCAGTAAAGGCTAGAGGGAAAAGCAAAAGCAATAAATTGACATCCACCACTATTCAACTAATGCATTGATGCTGTGATTCCCTGCCCTTGCCTCCCAAACCCATTCCCTCTTTTCAGACATTCTTGGTCTGTAGGTGGGAGTTGGTGTCCTCCTGGGCATCTCAACAATTAAGAGGTTTCTACACGTTAAATAACAACATGGGAAGAATTTTGAAGGCATGGGGGCAATTAAGTGCAAAGACTGTCAGTGGGAGCTGGATAGTTACCAAACATTTTGGCCCTTATGATCCTTGTCTGGATAAAGACGTCACTTTAGGCATATCCACGGATAATATTCCAGGTAGCCACAAGCTTGCACTTCCCATCCTTTGTGAAGGCTGTGAGCTGTAAGAAAGCATGAACACAGCACCATGTCCAAACTAATAAGCCCTGTTGGGGTCACAGTGCCAGGCAAAAATTGCCACATGAAAATTACAGTGGGGTGGGCTCACACACTGCTAATTCAGAGCATAGGCAGAGTAAGCCGAGGTTGGCCAATCATGCATTGTTCATACTGTTGTTGTCTTGTGTGGTTTGGGGCATCCTGAATGAGCCATGCAGAGGGTTCAAAGTGCAGACAGGGAAGGACTATAGCAACATGCAAAGCCTCACTAGTATATCCTGTCTAACTTACAGCTCTTTGTTGCCTTACTCCTGGTTTGTGTCAGTGCAATGGAGAAGAGGATCAAGTTTTTCTTTCTAGACATTAAGAAGCCTGAGGAAATATCAGCAAAAAGAATAAAGATTTTGGAGGAGGAAGGGAAGATGAGAAAATCTGAAAGCCTCTGGGTTGCTGTGAATGTAGGGAAGCTGGGTGAGAAGCTGTGGGGAACAGTCAGAGAGAAAGCTGGCCATACAGCTCCTCTTGAAGTGGAGGAGAAGCAACGCAGCAGCACTTGCTGCTCTAGTTAAATGTCAGTGAGGTAACTTCCACCAAAAGAATGCCTCCTGAGGGGGAGAAAACAAGCAGAGTGTCAGGACCAGCTGGCAGCTTGAGAAAAACAACCATACAATTAAACAGCACCACTGGGAGCACTGGATGCCTGCCCCTGCCTCCTCATCGTCACTATTCAGGGCTTGTCAGAAGAATAATAAAAGGTGCTATAAAGAGAAGACAAATCTCAGGCAGTCAGAGCAGCAATAGGACTGGCCAGAAGGGATAGCATTCAGAGCTGGATTCCTGAAGCTATGAGAGCATTTAGGGGCCTGCAGAAGTGTCTGGCTTTGGAGGCATGCTTTCTGTCTCCAAAGGTGACAAGGCAAAGGGAGGGCCCACTCACGACCCTACACCGCACAGGGGTCAGGCTCTTCCGCTGATCAAAAATGCATGAGGATTGGGCTGTCCCTTCATTTCCTAGCAGTTTTCATCTGTCAGAGTGCTAAAGAAATGCTGGAGGACAGGACTGTGGCTGTCAGGCCCCTGGTCTGGAAATCTTCATGTAGCAGCTTCAGTCAGGTTCCAGTTTTCATCCACATCTGCACCTCCCTCCATTAATGCCAACACCGTGATGTGTTCCCAGCATATCAGAATACGGCATTGAGAGAAGCACCTCATGAGTGTGACTCACTACAACCCTTCATTTTAAATGACCTGATCCGTAAAATTACCTGCTCAGTTTTGAGAGGAGCCAGAGATGGAATTTCACCCAGGCACAGAGATAATTTTCACTGTCTCCAAAACAGGAATCCTTGAGAAGGACGGATTCCTCCAAGCAATAAAGGCTAGGAAGGAAATCATTTTTGAAGGCCAGAAGATCCTATTCTTTCCAGATTTAGGCACAGTGATAAACATCAAAAGGAAACAATGGATACCCACTTCTGCAGGTGTTTCCTTCGTACTTAGCTGCTCCCCTCCAGCCTGTTGGGAATTCTGTTCTTGCCTATTGTTTGGTAAATTCCAAGAATCATATTTATATCCATTAAGTGAAGGACTGCGTGCTGGGTACAAATTCCCCAGTGCATGGCTACATTATTGTGCCAACTGGAACACTGGGGAAGCCAAATCCCAGCTAGGTTCCCCAAGCCAAAACCCTAGGACTCAAAGTCACTCCACAGTTCAAGACAATATCAGGTTCCTCTAGTCGGAAAATGGAAAACAGCAACTGTTTGTCTTCACAGACATTTTGTTTTCTAGTGTTAGAAAACATTTCTTCACACCCATCTCTACCACACCAATAACAAGACCTGCTCTGCATTGCTGCAGCTGACCTGAAATAACATGCCAAATAACACAAACATGAAAAGCTACTCAAGGAGAGGCAGCATTTTGAAACACAGCTCAAAAATTTTCCTAACCAAAAAGGTGGTAGAACAAACAAATACATTGAATAAACACCCCAGGAAGATGAGCTCATCCATCTGATGAGCTCTAGTCCTGGAATCTTCTGTCTCCACCTTTATATTACAAAGGTGAACAACAGAAAGATAATTTCTGGAAAGAAAAATCAGATGAGCAAATACATGAGGGATATCAAACTTGGCATATTGATACACACATGCCAGTAGATTAAGCAACATCTTGGAGTGTGTCACTCTAATTTTCTGTTTGTATATTATATGTATAATAGCTACTCTAAAGTATCTTTTCCACGGACACTACTTAAAACTCTCTACACTGGGAAAAAAAATACAATTTTTTAGATAGGGAAACTGAGTCACCAAGACATAATAGATGTTTCCTAGGGAGCATGGTACTACATAAATGGGAAAAGACAGTCCTAAAAACTCTCAGTGAAGTGTTTTTTCCCCACAAGCACACTGCCTTTGCATGTGCATGGATATATGCATGGACACTGATGTTCAACTCAGAATACCAAGTCCCATAGCCCTGGTGAAAACAATAATTACCTGATGTAGCTGCAGTTTGTCTGGTAAGACACCATAGAATCCAAAGCAAGATTTGAGATTCCTAGTTTATGCCTTCTGAGCTCTGTTATTTCCCAGCTTGCATGAGCAACCATACTATTAAAGTAGCGGAAGGACCACCTATCAACAGATAGCAACATTAAATTATAACAACAAAAATTGCATTCAATAACCCAAACTCAGGTCTCTGAATTTAACAAACTTCTTGAACTTTGAGTAGCAACAACCAAACTCATTTCAAGCACTACTTGTGCTTTAGAAAGAAAAAAGTCACCTCAAAGTCAAAGCTAGTATGCATCTCTGCCCATCAGCAGTGTTAATTCATCCTCCCAAAATACTCCCTTTTATAAGTAATTTTTTTTCTTTAAAGTGTGGGAAAATGAAGCACTCAGCTTCATGCCAGTTGTCACACAGGAAGTCTGTGACAGAGATGAAGTTCTCCAGGATATGGCCCTTGATGGCCCACAACAGTTTCTGTGAGGGACACCCATAAGTCTTCTATGGGGGTGATGTGGGAGAATGCAAAATGCAAGCTCACCATCCCTCCTACCTGCCACTTGGCCTGGGAGCCACTGTTGACACAAAGGAAAAAAAAAAAAAAAAAAAAGGGAGGCGGGGGAGGGGAGGAAGGGGACTTTTCTTCTTTGTCTGAAGAAAACCAGCCTGCTCTGTAAAAAGTGTTTTTGTCACAAACAATGATGTAGAAACGGTAGGTTTCCATCTCAGAAAAGCTCATCACTTCACAGATCTACTTTTCACCAGCTCTCTGTTCACAACCTACCTTTCTTCAAAACTGCAGTGGGTAAAACCCATTTTTTACCACAGAATTTCTGTGCAGCAGTTAAGTTGTGCAGTTCTGACCCAATAAAAGATAAAGGACAACACATATTAGTCAGCAGTAGGAAAGTTTTTATCTATTATTTATAGGCTTTTTTATAGTGCTCATCACCATTGTCTCTGAGCACTTTATAACCATTAATGACTATACCCTTACGACACCCCACTGAGGTTGGTCACCTGTAATGTCCTCATTTCTCAGAGACTGAGCAAAGGCCACTGGGCCAAACCTCAGCCCTCAGATCTCCAGACCTTTGGAACCCTTTCTATTGCCCCACACAGAAGACTAGTCTTCCTTATCCCCTCTCTGTTCTTCTCCAAGCATTTTACATGTCAATCCCACAAAACTCAAACACGTGCTTAATTTTAACAAGCATGTCCCATGAAGCACAATAAGATCATTCACAGTGCTTGAAGCAAAGCAGGTGGGAGAGCCTTTGTGGGTTGGCGACGTTGTTTGGCACGCGGCTCTGCTGCTGCATGGAGCTGAAATGAGACGTGTGAGGAAGGTTGACTTGTTTACAGCATCCCTATAATTAATAACCACACTGGAAAATGTTTGCAGATATACACATACCAAGTTCTGAAGCATGACACGCACTTTGATTCATGTACGACACGCGCTCTCCGATACGTAAAATTCTCGGTGGCCTGGAGTTTGTCAGCCTGTTGATTCTGCTGAAACATATGTTGGTCTATTGAGGGAGCTGCGTGATGAGCAATTTCTCAAATGTCCCAATTTGGAAATGTAGCTGCAGTCACTGTTTTAGGGGAAGTGCTGTGTGATTGAAAGCTGAAGCTGCACCATGCAGTTCAAATTAGATTTGGACATTGTGTGCACTGTCAATTTGGAGAACTCTTCACATGCTTGCCAGTAGTTTATAGGAAATATGGGCACGAGGCATAGACAACATTTAGTTCTCCACTTTCTATTTAGTTTTAATCAGACAAACCCCTTGACACACAAAGGGATGGAACCCTGAATTTCAACAGGGAACACGCAAAAGAACAGGGTTGGAAGGAATGAGAGAACAGCTTATTCCTGCATAATCTCTGTTCTTCACATGACCAGTGGCCTGCTGATCTCAGTTAGTCGTGGGGAGTGTGGAAACCAAAACTAGCAGCCTGCGGGTCATTTGGAGGAGGGAAATCACAGAATCTGTTTGGAACTAGCTACTTTCTCATAACCTCACTCATTTCATTTGCCAGCTGTTTTTCTCAAAGGTGGTGGAGCAATAAAACACACCCTTGCTCTAGCTTTTCTTTCCTTCTCAAATCTTTTTTTCGAAGTTGCAGAAGTGTCAAAAAATCCAGTTGCGTCTAAGCCTTGATCCAGCACCCATTGCCCTCAGAAGGTGTTGGGCCTGAGTATGCACAAAGCTGGATTCAGAAAGCCACTTAATCACATTGCCTGAAGTCCTGCTGATTTCACTGCAAACTTTTTCCATCATGCTTGTTAAAGGTGAGGGTGCTGTGAGTAATTTTCCCTTCAATGCATATGTTTAAATTCATCGCAGCAAAGAAAACTCAAGCTGAGCTGAGGCCCAATTGATTCCAATGGGATTAAGCATTTGTTTACAGGCAGGCATGTGTGTAAGCACCTTCCTGGATTACAGCCTTACATCTACTCAGGTCAAAATGACTGTGCTTGTGTTGTGCTGAAACAGGGTCCTTATTGTCCTTCAGATTGAAGGCTAAGAGTCTTCCCTCTGCTTTGATGGCTGCACTGAAGAATGCGTTCCTAGAGGAAATCTGTTTCCATGTAAGTCAAGACAATTTTTTCCATTCACTGCTATGGAGTTAAGATTCACTTTCATCTGTACAGGACTGTGGAAAAAATCAAGGTTGACTAGGCTGACCATTTTTCTATGTGACCATTTTAATAAATTATTAACAAACAAAACAAAACAAAACAAACAAACAAAACCCATGCTATTATCTAAAGCCCTATTTGATATAAAGCAGGCTGGCACCTTTTTTTTTTTTTTTTGTGAGTGAGTAACTATTACTTGATAAGTCAGTTTCAACCAGAAGTATATATCTGTTTGTGCTTTCATGACTGTGCTGGCCTTCTACCAATTACATGTAAATTATGCAATTATATGTAAATCGTGGAATATAATAGCATGAGCCATCTATCGTCATACAAACATGTTCCACAGCCCACATTTCTAGCAGAACATAATGAAGCCAAAGAAAATCAGGAAAAAAAATGGGGGCAAAATAAAAGAACTAAAGCTTGTAATAATAGTAATAATAATTAATAATTAAATAAATAAAGCCAGACTAAGAAGTATTTACTTGTAGCCTGATACAATGCAGAGTAAGTTCAGTGAGATCTCTTCTGCTGATTTCAGTGGGAAATGAATTAGTTCCTTCTTTCCTATGCATGGAAACCAGATAGCAGAGGCTGTTTGCTTTTCTTGTTCTCAGCAATTTAATCTAATTTACTCAAATCAAAACTATACCCTTTTTTTTTTGTAAGTCTTTCATTAGTGGGCACCAATGAAATTTAGCTCCTTCTCAAGCCCTCAGCTTCAAGTTAGCAGTAGCAAATACAAACAGCTGAGATGAAGTAGAAAGCCATAATTCAAAGAAAAAGCCTAAATGCCTAAAACCCTAAATACGTATGTATATGAACATATCCTTCTGAGTGGGAACTGCACATGCCTAAAATGTATTGCCCACTGAAGACTGGGTGAAGTCTAGACCTTTTGCTCAGGTTGAACACCTGATCATAGAATCATAGAACTACAGAAAGGTCTGGGTTGGAAGGGACCTTAAAGACCATCTAATTCCACACACCCCCTGCCATGGGCAGGGACACCTTCCACTAGATCAGGTTGCTCACAGCCCCATCCAGCCTGGCTTTAAGCACTTCCAGGCATGGGGCATCCACAGCTTCTCCGGGCAACCTGTGTCAGTGCCTCACCACCCTCTGAGTAAAGAATTTCTTCCTTATGTCTAATCTAAACCTAACCTCTTTCAGTTTAAAACCATTACCTCTTGTCTTATCACTACACCCTCTGACAAAGAGTCCCTCCCCAGCTTTCCCTTAGGCCCCCTTTAGGCACTGGGAGGCCGCTGTAAGGTCTGCCTGGAGCCTTCTCTTCTCCAGGCTGAACAACCCCAACTCCCTCAGCCTGTCTTTGTACGAGAGGTGCTCCAGACCCTTGATCATCCTCATGGCCCTCCTCTGGACTTGTTCTAATACGTCCATGTCCTTCTTGTGCTGGGGGCCCCAGAGCAGAACACAGTGCTCCAGGTGGGGTCTCACGAGAGCAGAGCAGAGGGGGACAGTCGCCTCCCCAGCCCTGCTGGCCACGCTGCTTTTGCTGCAGCCAGGATACGGTTGGCTTTCTGGGCTGCAAGTGCACAGTGCTGGCTCATGGTGAGGCTCTTGTGAGGTGCAACATTAACACAATGATTCTGAACCAGAATTCTCCAAGCAGAGACATCTGTCTCTTTTCTACTCCAGGGTTCTCTGACCCTGTCCCTCCACCTGGGACCTCTGGGACACACAAGGCTGTCAGTTAACAGTGACACTATCTTCTGCAGGAACATGACATGCCAAACATGACAAGTTCTCCATTAGGGCCCAAACAGAGAGTCAGGAAAAACAGGCCCACTACTCACTGTTTGAGGAGAAATGAAAAGACAAGTGCAAAGCAGGTGGGGACTGGACACACATAGATTTAGGACTCTGACTCATGACTGGATAGATTTAGCTGGGTTAGCTAAGGCAGCCGCTGCCTCAGCTGTTTGCCCCAGTCTTCTGCCAAAGGTTATTTTGGGCCTTCTGGATGGGATGGGGACCCACTCTTGTCCCATATGGACCTAATGCATCCCATGGAGGTGGAGAAGTTCAAAGGCAGGTACAGTCCCTGCTCAGCCACTTGGCCCTCCCTGCCTGTGGTGAGGAGCACCATGGAGGTTGGACATCCAGCGCCACTCATATAAACGTTTGCAAAAATGTTAACGGATAGTTGCATGTGTCTGAAAAAAAGACAGTGTTCAAGAAACACATTATTTCCCGTTGGAGGTTAATAACATTTCTCTGAAGCTTTTTGAAAGTAATGACTCTGGGGGACCACAGGTTTTGGTATCCAGCTCACAACACCCAAAGCGCTTTTATAAAATAGGTCAGATGCTTGAAATCATATGAAAATAAGGCACTGTAAGTTCAAAAAATGAGTATCAGTGTTTCCTCAACAGTAAGTAATGTTCCTGAATTCATAGACTGCCACTTCCACACAATAACTGTATGAACTGCAGACGAGTAGCACCAAAACATCTCTCTCCATGCACAAGTAGCACAAATTAGCTCACAGTCTGTACATGCGGGGACAAAAGAGGGAGGAGAGGCTGCCTGTACTGTGAATGAGAAATGCTGCGTACTCTGCCACAGCCTCTCTGTCTTTGGAGGTGATTCAGCACTTCCTTTAACAGGGCTCCCCTCTGATGGTGGCTCCTCGTTTCCATGGGCCAGTTTCAGCCCCCTCATGAAGCAACACCACATACTCTCAGACTGATATATTTAAACAACAGCTTAAGCCTCATTTAGGCTAGCTGCTTTCTCAAGAACTACCAGAAAAAGCCCAATGGTCTTTTGTTCACAATGCAGACACAAGTGAGAGGATGTCTCCAGCTGGTGTAAAGAGGTCCCACAGCACTCCACAGCTGCAGAGCAGGTAGGGATGGTTTACTCTTGTTTTGTTTTTGTTTTTGTTTTTGTTTTTGTTTTTAAAAAAAGGTACTGTTGTTTACACTGAAGAAATGCACCAAGTCACCACTCAAAGGGTGGCGACATCACTTGAAGGCTGGCAGGACCAACAGCTGGAAAGCTGTACGAGAACACTCATGAGAAAATTACAGAAGAAGCTGGACTGTAAAATGCAACTAGTGCCATGGCATTGTGTTCCACCAACACAGGAGGAATGTGCTGCCTGAGAGGGTGTGAGGGCAGCATGACCTGCCGAGGGCAGATTTAGCAACCACCAGTGGTTGGGCCATAGCCAGCTTCCTGCTGTGGATGAAGGGGTTTCACAGAACCTCCAGCCAGGTCCCAGGACAGCAGGTGCACTGGTGGCCAGGCCACTCCAGAAAGCTGATGAAAAACATCTGCCTGCTTCCTCCACCAGCTTGAGCATTTTCCCACAGCCTTGTATCTTCTGGGGGATGACTGACAAGCTCTCTCTGTCTTGGTTTCCCCTAAAGAAGACCTAATCAACTGTAGGAGGCCCAGGGAAGTTCCTGAGATGGGCCAGCACTGAGTGTGAAGCCCCACTGCAGGCAGCAGTGCCTTTGGCAGGCTGGCATGGATGGGCTGAGGGCAGCTCATGAGGAGCCTGGCTATATTCTGTGCTCCAGCATGCCATGCAGTTTTTGGTTGCATACAGCTAGCAGCCTGCCAGGAGATTGCTTTAAAGCAAACATAGGTACATCTACATCAGCTTGGAGACAGAGAAGTGACAGCAGGGTGGACATACCTTGCAGCTAGATAATTCAGACACTTCATTATCCAAGGCATTGGCAAGACTTTTTAGGGCTTCCACTGCATTTTCCCTAACTAATCAAGCTGAAGGCTCAGCACAGACCTCACTGCCAAGACAGAGTACCGAGTGTCATGCACAATGGCTCCTTCTGGGTAACCCAGCCAGTTTTGCTAACAGGGACAGTCCGTTTTGGAGTGATGAATGCTACATTATTGGCTGAAACTTGTTAGACAGGCGGAATTCTCTCAACATGATCTCCCAACAGAGGAGAACAAAATACAGGCAGGATACAGGCAGGCTTGTATTTTCCTGCTAATGCATTCACGAAGAAACAGAAAGCCCTGAGAAAGTACGCCTGCTGGTTCCTCGCCTGCATTACCCACATTGAGCTCCGTGCTGACAGAGTTTGTAGAGATGTTGGGAAATAATGTGTTTTTGGAACACTAAAACTATCATTGCCTCTGATTAAAACAATCCAGCTCCCAGTTTGGTATAGTCATGATCACATACTGTTCTAAACATATATTCCAGCCTCTCTATTTATGTTCCCAGTTTCATATCTGAAACCCATGATTTCGCAAAAGGTCATTTATACACCTTGAGTGAAGTAACACAAAATTACCTCCAATGTGGGCTTGGAAATAGCCTTCCTCCCCTCTTTCTCTTTGTGTGTTTGTGTAAGCGTGTGTTTGTGCATGTATATGTTCTTGAGTCGACATCTATTAAAGACTGAACTCATTTGTGTTGAACATGCCACCTACAGGGAGTGTTTTGGAGCAGTCAAGTTAGAGGAGATAGATAAAAGAGAAGAAGAAGAGGTAATGAATATGGAGTGTAAATGCCTTAGCAAAGTAATGGAGACATGTACTAACAGCAAGTGAAATTTGACCTTCTGGCTGAAAACCTGATAGCGAACCAATTGGAGAACTTTAGAAAATTGGATCAGCCTCAATGGGCACAGAGTAAACATTGGGAGTGCAATACAGTCTTATTAAACATAATGCACATTTAATGCATAATTTTATTGCAACCAATTTCATGCTACTGCCTTAAATGAGTCTGGGTCTACTTCCACTGTAGCAGTCCACTACCATTAGTGCCTCTTAAAAGAATTGCAAGGCCAGTAAACTATCACTGGTCTGATCTCTCCCTTAGCCCATACTTTCTGCTTCATAAACTCTCCCAGCTCCCACAGCTTGTAGTGAGATCTTGTCTTCGTTCAGTACACGGCTTTTGAAACACTAAACTGTTTTGGCAAGTCTTTCACAGATGGGAATGTTACAACATTTCCATTTTATGCTGGTGCAGTAAAGCAGTGAACCTTTGCAGCTATAGATCAGTCGTCTGAATCCCAGCCTTACAACAGGAGTTCCTGGAACCTATACAATCAGCCTAGTGCTGAAGATTTCTCAAGCACAGCAGGCAAAATCTTATTTTTCTAAGTGACAGCAATAGTGTTTGCCCTCTGACAGGAACAAGGAATAAGGAAAACAAATGATGCCGAGTGCTAAGAAAGTGAGTAGCCCCCTCACAGACAGATAGAGTATGGCTGGATTAACACAAAAGAAACTGCAAAAATGGAACAGTAAGTGCTTAATTTATACTATCAGGGTATGGAAATCCATAGTGAATTTCCAATCATTGCTTGCTGAGATCTTCACAGACTTCAGAGTTATTATCTGCACCTTGTAGAAACGCCATCAAGAAATCTTTCAGTGTCATCCTGGGAATTTCTAGATATTAAAGACATCCTATCTTTAGTTGAGCTTGGATTTTCAATGGTCACAAATTTCAGGGGTGTTTGAGCCCAGAATCATGATCTGAGCCCATCCCCACATCCGAGATTGGTCCTTCCTGCTTTATCACAGAAAGCTGTTAGTAGCATCTGCAGAAGAGTGCTGGTGGAGCTCTCTGTAGGGGTCTTGTTTGCTAAGCACCACATGTATAGGTATGTGAGAGCCATCACTTGCCCTGACAAGGTTTAGAGTTTCACCTAGTAGCAAAATGCAGCTCAAGGCTGATACACACAGAGTCAAAGAGGCTACCACTGTTTCTGCCAAGGGGTATGAAGTCATGAGTCAAGCCTTCAGTGCTAGTGAAAAAATTTGCTTTTTTTGACTCACACTCTAAATTTTCAAACCCTCCCACTGTGATCACTACACCTAGAACTCACTTTTGCATTGGACAGGAAGCTAGAGAGCTAGAAGTTTTGTGGAAAGAAGACCCAAGAACCAGGATACTCTTTATCCAACTTCTGAGTGTGGTAACTGCAGAGAGCTAGAAAGGCTACTGGAGACCTGATATCAGAAGACCATGACTTGGGGATACTAGTGCATGAAAAATTGGACACGAGCCAGCAATGTGTGCTTTTGGAAGCCAGAAATTCAATGGTATCCTGGGCTCCATAAAAAATAAATGTGGCCACTAGGTTGAGGGAGGTGATTTTCCACCCCTACTCTGCTCTTCTGAGACTTCACTTGGAGTAATGCAGCAAAACCCCAGCAAAAGGAAGATACAGACCTGTTAAAGTGGGTCCAGAGGAGGGCCACAAAGATGATCAGAGGTCTGGAGCACCTCTCCTACAAAGAAAGGTTGAGAGATTTGGAATTGTTCACCCTGGAGAAAAGAGGCTCTTGGCAGACCTTATTGCAGCCTTGCAATACTTAAACGTGCCTTGCAAGAAACATGGGGAGATACTCCTTACCAGGGTATGTAGTGATAGGGCAAGGTGTAATGGTTTTAAGCTAAAAAAGGGGAGATTTAGATTAGAGGTTAGGAGGAAATTTTTCACTCAGAGGGTGGTGAGGCACTGGAACGAGCTACCTGAGAAGCTGTGGATGCCCCATCCCTGGAGGTGTTCAAGGCCAGGCTGGATGGGGCTTTGGGCAACCTGGTCTGGTGGGAGGTGTCCCTGCCCACGGCAGTGATGTTGGAACTGGGTGATCTGTAGAGATCCCTTCCAACCCAAACCATTCTATAGTTCTATAATTCTATGGTTCTGGAGCAGACAGGTGTCCACAAGTTTGGCCCCAAAATATAGTATGGATCTGTTGATGTTATAACAAAGTGTAATCTCTCTTGTCCCATTTATTTGGACAATATAAGAAATTCCAATCTATCTCAGGACTGAACCTAACATTTCACACTCCCTAAGAATTATCAGGCTGTCGTATGGTTTTGTGACATATTGAACTTCACAGCTTTTGGTGGACAGGGGAAACTGAATACCTTTTCTAAGACTCCGTGCATGTGCATACACTGAACTTCACCTGGTCACCTAAGTGGCACAGCAAACATATGCAGATAGGCTCAGCTGAGGGGGCAAACTTTTAAGCATATATGTAATTTCCAATAACAATTGTGTCTCTAAACATAGGTGATGGTTTTGCACATTTACGGAATTATGAATTACTGAAAAGCACTCCACAGATAAGGTTTTTGTTGCCATCTCCTATAAATCAAATTACCAAGAGATACATCTGATTGTGAACATACTTAAAAAATGCTAAAGTCATGCAATTTTCCTCCACTTGTTTAAAACAAAAAATGATACCAATGTCAATCATTTTAACTATAAATACTGTCTGAGCAGCAACACAAAAGCATTTACAATGGTAACATGCACAAAACCTTCTGGAGAAAAAAAAAAATCAAGACAATAAAATACTTCAGCATCAGTCTCACCAGGATTTGTAAACTGGGAGGGGAAAAAAAAAAAAAAACAAAAAAAAAACAGTTAAACCAACAGAAAAGCATTATGATGCTTTCGTGCTATGTCAAGTGTTGGAATTTACAGATGGTGGGCTAGATGTGGTCTGTAGCCTGATTTCACATGTCCATGCATACATTATTGTGAAGGGAGAGCTGGAGATGGACGGTGTAACTCTGGAGTTCCACTGATACATGGAAATGGGTAGCCCACCAAATATAGGAGTGAAAGATCTCTTTGGCCTCCAGCAAAGGAAGCATTTCCTCATTCTGGCTTGAAGTTGGCCTACCTACAAAGGATGAAGCATGCCTCTCTAGACAGTGGCTGTCACATTTACACACTGCAGATGTACATGTACATTACGTACATGTAAAAGAAGATGCCTATGTGCATTTTCCTAGCACTTGCCATGCACAGCCGTACAACTCTAGAGAGACAGGCAAAGACAATGCCCTAACTTCCCATTGGAAAACTTCTGGCATTTTTAACTCAAATACGTTAGGAACAAACTTGCTCAAAAGCTTTCCAAGGCAGCTAATATAAAGACAGGATGCTCTGAAACTGATAGAGTGCTGCAGGCAAGTGCACATCTATGGCTTCTGACTGACTGCTCACCCAGTAACGAAGTTTCTCAGAAACCTCGCAAACCGGAAGGGCGTGCAAATTTTTAAGGTTGCCAGATGAAGTACAGTGCCTATTTCTGAAGAAATTTGTCTGTATTTGTAGAATACCTGATTGAAAACTGTAACTTTTAATCTGTTAAGCAATGCAAGCAGTTTTGACACCATTCACCTCCAATTGGAATGAAACCTTGAAATTACCTATGAAATGAAGTTTTCTGAATAAAGTGTTCCAGAAATATCAAAATGACCTTGCTGAAATGTAAGACAACATTTGCCAGTTGAGGTCATATGTTTAAACACATAAACCAGGTGTAGTTGGAAAAAGTAGAAAAGATTTCCACTCTCAAAAACTTCTCTTTATGTTTGAAAAACTTCAAAGCTGAAAATAACTACTCTGAGCCAAATCAGATATATATCTGTTAGACTATCTCTGACAGAAAATTCCATTGGAAGCTACAGACTTTCTCTTGCTTATGTCCTGAGACTATCACAGCTGTAGTAAGACTACCCCTTCTCATGGGAGCTGTTCTTTCTGGCCTTTCAGCTTTGGCCACTAAGAAGTAAGATAAATTTTTTCAAAAATTTAAATGAAATCTTTCAGCTTTGTCACAGAAGCATCTTCCCAATTGGAAACAAATGCAAAATAATCATCAGATGATGTCCTTTTTGTTTTTATTTTTATTTTATTTTTATTTTATTTTTTTTTCCATAATGGGGTAAATTACTGACACATTTATAATCTATTGGTAGACAAGTTTCTTTTAATGATAGGTGATTTAATCTGCTTCTTCTGATGTGTCTTGTACTTGTCATCTATTATATTCATTGTTATTTCTGTTAGAGCTGCAGCTGGAGACAGAGGTCTCCTCTGGTCAAAAACAAGTTGTGTGTTGCAAGTTTATATTCTGATAGAGGATATCACCATGGCTTGCTTTATCCTGAAAAGACAAACCAACAGAACTCAGTGCTTGTAGAAGAATAGCAAAAAGCAAACAATTAAATGGATATATTCTGTGGAGAGCTTACAAAACTCACTGCCACAGGATGTTAGTGAGAGAGGTGACTTTTCATGGAAGACCTACTTTTCATCCTTATTCAGAATGCTGGAGCATAGTGAAGATGACTATATCTCAGGCTTTCAGCCAGGGTCCAGCTCTTTCTTTCCATGTTTTGATATCTTGTGTGCAGGCAAATTGTGTGAGACAAGGTGATGGTAATTCAGCATCATGGAAAAAAAAAAAAAGCATAAATTGTCAGATATGCAATGTTGAAAAGAAAGGAACAGTACCTTTTACAGCATGCCAACACTCTGAACTTTATTATCTTTCTACAAGAAGTAATCAAAAAGCATGTAACTGTTCTACACTTTTCTAATTTGTATTCCAATTTACTGTAAGTCCAATGTGATAAGACTACAAATGTATTTTAACTATGGGCAGATTTTAAGACCACATTGTTCTGAACCTATGAAAATCAGGGTCCTTGATACAAACTATGATAAACCCTGAAGTCTGACTGTATTAGTAGGAACTGGTATCTTATAGACAATTTATGGAAGATTTCAAAAGTTCCTTCTGTGTTCTAAAGACATTATTCACTGCTAAAGGACTGTACATCACAAAAAGTCTCAGAAGGCTTTCATTTGAAATATATATGTGTGAGCGTGTATATGTATATATATGCATATATATAGTATATATAACTCCAGACCAATCAAGGAATTCAGTACCCGAAACTACATTCCCTCTGTCTTTAGTCAGTCCCTTGTTTTAAAATATGAAACTTAAATAAGAAACATGGCTGTTTAGACACATCTGCCATACTGGAGCAGTAGATCAAGTCTTCTATTGAAAGCAAGGAAGAGGGGCTGCCCATTAGGGAAGACATGGTCCAGTGACTCAATAAATACATGCAGGAGGAGGGGGATCTCTTCCTAGTCTCGCAGATAGCTTGTGGTGTGGTATAGTGTGGTGGCAAATTAATTTGCCTCTTTAAGCTCATTTTTCTCCTCCCACTCTGCTGTAAACTCCTTAGGAAAAGGCAATGCTCCTGGGCTCTGTTGTGCAGGAAGACACCTACCATCTCCCTGGAAAAGGCTGCAGCAGAAATGGGAGGTCTCTGCTCTCACTTGCCTCAGCCATTTCGACAGTGCTCTCCCATGGTGTACTTTTACCTGTTCAACTCTGTTGGCTTCTTTGTGAGCACCGACTCAAGGTGGCAGATGGGAACATGAAGCATCTTCATATTTAGCTTGGAGATAGAAATTGCTAATAGGAAGAAAAAGAAAAAAATCCTGATGACTGAATTCTAAAAGTTCATGTTTAGTGTTAAGCGATTCAAGCTGTAGGGACTGACCCTGCATGGGAAGAAGCCCTGCACCAAGTACTCAAGTTCTGTGGTAATGTTTCAAAGGACAAAAGAGGAATGGATTTCATCCCAGGAAAGATGCTCCAAAAAACTGCAACCATGCCTCCCTGAACACATAGAAAAACGTGGTGGACACAAAGAGAATCAGATAGCTTTCTGTCAGGTTTTAGTCTGCATCAAGTCTTTCTACCATGTAAGTACGCGCGCGCACACACACACACACACACAGAAAAGCTGAAATGTGGAAAGAAAACCAACCAGAAACTCTGCAATCTGGATATGTTTCAAGAGTTCAGGAATCATACTCTGATATCTTAGTTGCCTTGGCATGACAACTTAATAAACCAGCAGTTTTACTCCAAATGTCCCTTGTCTGAGTCTTAGCAGCTCCAGTCCTGCCTGCCTGGCAGAAAATAAGGTGATGTTCCTACTTTGTTTCACACTGATCAATGATTAATTTTATGAAACATCCCCCTGTTTCTCCCCTTTGGGTGTTGTTGGCAGTCATCCCTGAGGAGAAACAGGACCATCCAGCCTTGCATTGTTTTCTCTTCAGCCGGTGGCAGCAGAAACATCCACTGCTGGGGCAGCAGCCTCAGCCTTGCACGGTGCCTCTCAGGCTGAACCTCCCGAGCAGCAGCTGGGGAGGAAAAGTGTCCTTCAGCAGCAGTGGAAACGCCTGGCTTTGGAGTGGGGGGGGGGGACCGTGCTGATTTCCACCAGTGGAGGATTTAGCCCACCCTGCCTGGCTTGCAGAGGCAACCCAAAACACACGTCCATCTGACTGCTGGAGCTCAAGTCACCATTTGCCTGTCTGGAGCAGGATAATTTGTCAGACACCAGCTGCTGCGAGCGCTTTCCTCATGGGCACACTTGTTATTATGTTACAGCCTGTGTGAAGAATGTGGGACGTCGCTGAAGTGAAAATGATTACAATCGCGTTTGCACAAATAATCTGTGGACTTCTTTGTGCAAGAGCTTCTATCATGTGTAGCGTGTCAGTAAAGCAGTAACCAGCCTTGGGAGGGAAAAGGGGGACAAAAAGGAAGAAGAAGAGAAAAAAGCACGCTGGCAATGCTGGGGGAAGTGCTTTTGTGGCCACACAATGTGATTTAAGACCGGATGGAAGTGGTCCCCCCACTCTCCCTCTCCCTCTCCGCTTCTCCCCCATCTCTGAAAGAGTTACTCGGGAGGATTTCAAGGGTAGGTTTCTAGAGCGACACCATGTCTAATTACGTACAAGACGGAATGAAAAGGTGTAGGCCTGTCTTTCCAGCTCAGAAAAAAAAAAATGTGGTGTCCTGCGAATAAGAAATGAACAGACTGACCTTTTCAGAGCTGCTGAAAGAGAAAACCAGATGTATTCCTCAAGAGTCACTATGACTGAAGGGTGATAAAGGCTTGCATTGTGCACTTGAATAAAAGGAAAGCTAACCAGAAAACAGCAGCTGATAATAGTCAGGCCAGGCTGTGCTATTGTCCAAGGCACAAATGTTCAGCATTGGCCTAGACCACACTGCTGGTATATACAGCACAGACTTGAGGGAGAGAAAAAAAAATGGAGGAGAAAAAAAAAAAAAAAAAAAACAGCTTTTTTATTCCTGTTACCTAGAGGAGTTTGTATGAAACTGCCAGCGGTTATAGGACCACAGAGGAAGAAAATGATCCGGGATCCCTTCCCCACCACACACAAACACAAACACACACATGCTCCATTTCTAACATTATGTTCCTGTAAGATCTGAACCTAACCATCTGCCAAATGAATAGACAAAACCCAGCTTGTCTTCCAGGATTCAGATGTAAGGGGGTGGATAAAGAGGAAACATCACACTGGTGAAGAGGCTGGAGCTTACTGCACTGCAAAACAGGGGTCTCCAGAGCTCAGGACAACCAGTAAGAAACAACAGCAGCTTTAATTTCTGCAAGGACTAGGGGCTGGGTCGGGAGCATTTGGATGGCAGGACCACCCCCATACCAGGCAGGTCTGTGCCACCGTCATAAAACCCTGAGAAAAGCAGGGGCAGTGGTGGAGGGGTGTGTGTGCAGGGACAGAGGGGAAGAAAGGGGCAATTTGTGGGAAACAAAAACAAAACCAAAACAGGGAGAGCAAACTACAGCCCTCAGCACCTCCCACTCTTGGGGAGCAAACTGGACTCTCCCTAGGCAGAAGCCACTCATTTTAAGCCCTGCTGCTGTGACCTCTCTGGATTTTTAAGCATCACAGACCTGCCAAAGAGTCTCTCTGCCACTTCTGAATGTCATGTCACTGTTTGCAAACCAAGGCTGGGGCTGAGTGAGCAGATCTTGCCCATTGGAGATGGTTATTTTTAGAGTGGGCATGATAAGCTTCTGCCAGGCACCATCCGCAGCCAGCCACGTCCATGCAGAAGTGTAAATCAGCCTCGGCACTCGCTGGGAGACCTTGCCTTTTCTTATTTAAATATGTTCTCTGAAATAACTCTTTGGGACTGTTATCTGTGAATGCAGTGGGAGAGGGGTTCCCTGCTCCTCACTGCCCTTCCAGAAACAACAGAAGTGCAAAAGAAGCTATGGGGCTTTTTTGTTTTTTGTACAGCATTGGCTTTGTCCTTTACAAAATTAGTTCAAGGAGATTTATTGCTGGCGACAGGCACTGAGGGCTGGCCTGGTGCTTGTCTGCAGAAGATGAGACAGGGTGTTCCCACTGCAAAGTGCCGCACTTTGGTCATCAGAAGATGAGGTGAAGTTTGCTTCCTGGCTTCTGGCTGCATGACCTTGGCTGTGTACCTTCAGCACTCCCTGCCTACCCCAGTTTTCTCAGGACCATGCACTTTGAAGGAAGTTCTCCAGAGGTATAGCTGGCTCTCACAATGCATACAACACAGAGATACTCATGACCTTAACAGGAGATGGAGCAACTGTTTCTATAAGGAATTAATTATGCCATCACTACCAGATACAAGTCCTCCACTGATCAGTGAAGCAAAGAAACAAGGGCTCAAAGGAGAAGCACCAGAGAGAGGACACAGGTATCTGCCAGCTGTGCAATCAGACAGGAGTGAGTCTATTTCCCTCCGTTCTGCCTACCCAACATGTTTCAGACTAAACTGGGAAAATGATCCCAGGGAGCAAGCTATTTTGAGACTCCTGGGCCATGGCTTTTCTGCTGTGATTACCCCAGAGGCATCTAATTAGCAGCAAAAGGGCTGCCTTTTCTTTCTGATCTCTGCAAGGAACTGCACTGAGAAGCCACCAACTCATCTCATGCTGTACGCACAAGACCTGTGCAAGCTCCCTAGCTGGCTAGCTTTATTTTCCCCATGTCAACAAAAGAAGGAGTGATTTGGGGGGTGGAGTAGATGGACGGGAAGAGAAAGTGATTCACGGGGAAATAATATATTCCTGCCTTACATTCAAAGAATTAAACAGCACATGTATACACACATGCACACACTCATGAGGCTGAGGAAGCAGGCTGAATAACTTTCAAAAGGCTTGCTGCATCTTGCTTCATGAGTGGGTATTGCCTGGCTATTTCTAAGAGACAGACATTAAAATCCGCAGCACAGTCATTTAGAATTTCAAAGGATTCTTCTTCAG
This sequence comes from Cygnus atratus, assembly GCF_013377495.2. Lineage (NCBI taxonomy): Eukaryota > Metazoa > Chordata > Aves > Anseriformes > Anatidae > Cygnus > Cygnus atratus. Next base: position 51,778,943 of record NC_066396.1, read on the forward strand.
GGGGTGGAATACAAAAGACACCACAGTTATTCATATAATACAAGCAAGGTTGGGGAAACAGCAGCATGCCATTAGGTAAGACTGAGCAGAAAACCTTTCTGGAGAAGGCTAAGATCTATTCATTCAAAGTAAAGAAGTGACCATAACCATTTCTTATTTATGCATTTATCTGTGTGTGTATGTGTGAGTGTGCATGCACATTTAAAGACAGATCTTTGTACAGCTATGTTTTCTACCCCACTTTGAGAAGAGCTTGAGAGAGGATCTGAAATGTGCACTGTGGTGCAGAAAAGAAAAGAAGGGGGAAAAATATATATATATATATTCAAAATACATCACACGTCATCCACGAATCTACACAAACATGCTCGCGTTTCTTTCACCGTGAGCTTTGGGTGTCAATCAGCAGAGAACAAACAGCAAAATGAAAACCAGGAGCTCCTTCTGTTGAGGTTTTATGATAACGTCCTCCAACATTTCCCTGTTTTTGTTTTTAATGTGCTAAACTAACTGTATGGCTAGAGCAGCAAAGAATGCGAAGCTCACACATGTAAAGCATTGTGTCCTCTGACATACTATTACACAGAAGGCTCACAGTTCCCCTCTCTCCCTCCCCTTCCTGGTGTTGATGAATTACATGAGATGAATATCACAGATCTGGGTTTTTTAAACCGTGAGCTTAGGCAGCAACAACGACTGCAAAGCAGACATCGTTGTCTGAACCTCTATTGTTTCTATTTCGGGAGCACATTGAGTGATTAGTTTGGGTAACAGTAACATCACATTACCTTCTACAGGCTGGAAATGTCTTTTAAAACTGAAGCAACGCTGAAGCCATGTGATACAATACTGTAGACAGAGCCAAGTGGAATACATCAAAGAGTGCCTTGATGCAGATGTTTCATGCAGAAGAAAATTAGGTCAGAGACCACTTCAATTTCAGCTTCTGCCAGGCTTGTTTGAGAGCTTCCAGTGAATTCCTAATGAATAGCTTCTAGGGCACTTTTCTCTCATTCAGTCACAAACTGCCACAGCCAGATGAGCTTTCCATGTGGAATCTTTTCTCATTATTTAAAATACTATTACTTTGTGTTTAGAGATTCCAAAATCTTCCTTACAACAATAGTAAAAATTCCCACCCCTTCAGCACCCCCCCCCCCCAAATGTGAGGCAAAAGGAAAAGGTGAGAAGAAAAGCCAACTGATAAACAACGTATGCTAGAGGAAAAAGAAAAAAAAAGGGGGGTGGGGGGGTGGGGGGGGAGCCTTTTACCAATTTTACGTGGTATATAAATACTTGCTAAGAGTCCTTCTTGAATGCAGGGCTTTTTGAATCTCAGGTGCTCAGGGAGGCAAAGCAGCCTGCAGAAACCCAAGCGTTATGCTGATTTTTTTTTAATTTCTTTCTTTTTCTTTCTTTCTTTCTTTCTTTTCTTTCTTTCTTTCTTTCTTTCTTTCTTTCTTTCTTTCTTTCCTTCCTTCCTTCCTTCCTTCCTTCCTTCCTTCCTTTCTTCCTTCCTTCCTTCCTTCCTTCCTTCCTTCCTTCTTTCTTTCTTTCTCTTTCTTTCTTTCTTTCTTTCCTTCTTTCTTTCTCTTTCTTTTTCTTTCTTTTTCTCTTTCTTTTCTTCTTTCTTTCTTTCTTTCTTTCTTTCTTTCTTTCTTTCTTTCTTTCTTTCTTTCTTTTTCTTTCTTTTTCTCTTTCTTTCCTTCCTTCTTTCTTTCTTTCTTTCTTTCTTTCTTTCCCTCCTTCCTTCCTTCCTTCCAACTGGAAGTTTTCCAGTGAAAGGACAGGAGAAAAACAACTTAACCCAGTGATAAAGATGTTACATCTTGTTCTTCTTATTCTTTACTGATCACAGTTCTTCTTTTCAAACACAATATCTTCCTTATCTCACAACTGCACTGTGTGTTTTAATATACTCTTTTGCCGTGTCCTGCTTTGTGTTTTCTTCAACCTTGTTTTTCCAAGGTCCACATAATTTTGCCAGAAGTCCCTGTTCAGCAAGAAATGTTTTTTTGTTTTGTTTTGTTTTGTTTTTTAAAAAAACTTTTTAATGACAAAGAGTGAGATGCTTTAAAGATATTTTTACAGCCTGTGCACATATCAGCTGGCATGCCTGCTATACCCATTGGCCTGTTGCACTTCCAATGGGGGAGCAGAGTCTGCTTCAGACCTGCACATGATGCGACTACACAAAGCCTTCTGAGCTTCTCTCGAGCCACAGTACCCATCTAAACTTCTCCTGAGCTCATTCCCCTTCCATGAATAGCTATGGGGGTCTCTTTTGAATGTCATAAATAAAAAGCAAGTAGCAAGTGTGCTCAATAAGCAGTTTAAATGTAGCTCTTTTTTTTAATGCTCAATCATAAGCTGAGCAGAGCATCTTGCAATTCCGTACATGGCATACATCAGGGACTGCAAGATTTTGGCACTTAGAAATATAAACAATAGCCTAGCACCTTCCTCAACAGGAAGAAGTGTCTAGCATTTGTCAAGTGGGTGCTTTTAGTGTGGCCCACTTTCACCCTGGAGTATAAAATCAGTTCATCAAGTTGCATGCTAGAGTCCAAGACTCCAGTCCTGGCCCCAGCTCAGCCAAAAGTGTCCTTTTTAGTCTCAAGTAAATCACTTACTCTATGCTATGCCTGACTTTTTTTCCTTCCTGTGATTGGCAGGGAGCCATATCTGAAGGTAGATTGAAATCTATAATGATCAGGGCTATCTAGTGAGCTAAAGAGATGATGGGACAAGGCATTTGGGTAAGCCATCGATATAAATCTGACTGCTGAGATGCAAAAAGCCTTCTCACTGGTTACCACCCAGGCACTATGCAAGGAGGAAGGTCTTGACATAACAGCAAGGTCCTCTCTGACACAGGATCAGGATCATCTATGAGTAATTCTACCTTGCAGTCCTGAGTGTCCTGTACTCCACCCACATGTTGCACAGGATCAAATCAAGAGCAATGACTCAGAGTGTCATCGGAGAGGATCCAGAAACTGACATCAGCCTCAACATGTCCAGCTGTTGTTGTTCACTGAGTCGTAGACTCATGACAGAACAGTGTGAACTCCCTTGTGTTCCCAGGGGCTTAGGTGGAATGAAAGCATAATATGAATTTGCAGCAGAACAGCCTTCATTCTGCATCTCCATTTTCCTGTGCAGAACTCAAAGTCTCACAGAAGTTCACAGATGTCATTTTGTCCACTCCAGGCAAAAAAACTGGGGCCCTCACACACCAAAGCCAACATTTCAGAGTTCTTTTGATATTTAAGATGTTTCCAAATTCACAGCATCATATTAAAGCACTAGGATCTGAGCATTCAGACATTTTCCAGACCATCTACAGATGGATTTTTCTGTTTTGCACTGTGTCCAACCATGAGTACTCAGAAATGAAGGACTACAAAAACAAAGGTGATATTTAACTTTCTAAGCCATTGTTACTTGAGATGACCATGCAGGATTAAGGTCAGAGCCCTGAACTGAGTTGCAGGGACAGGACTTCTCTGCATATCTGAACATCCCCAAGTCTGGACACACAATGACAATTTTTTTGTGTCCCAACAGTTACATCAGGAAGTCACTCCAGACATCTCTTCTGTGAACCTCTGCCTAGGTTATATTTAATTATACTTCTCAAAAGGCACAAGTTGTCTACAAAATGCCCCACCTGGCTTCTCTCCTGCCCCATTTGCTGACTCAGTAGTAGATCTGTGCTTGTCTTCAGAGTCTCTCATCTTTTCTGGTTCTGACCCCATGGGAATCTATAGAAACTCGCTTGTAATCCACACCCTCTAACATATTCCCAGACAGAGTATATGGAAGCACAGGAATTTTTCCTCACTTTATAATTTGAATTCCTAGACTCTCCTGAACATAGCTTCATGACCTTTGTATATCTGGAGTGTTTGTGCACTTCTCCAAGAGGTCTTGTTTCCACACCCTCGATTCTCAGGGCACACTGCAAAGATACAATGGTTCATCTAAACGCACCCATCTAAATGCACTTCTCTTTCTTCTCAAAATCTCATTCCCTTTAGTTCAATAATTTGTCCTGCTTCACAAACTTTTCCAGTGCCTAACTGAACTCCCAGGATTTCTCAATTTCCAACTTGGTTTAAAAACACTATTTGAACACCACCACACAATCCTTGCATACAGAAAAAGAATTATAAAATACATTTGAATGCAATTTGTTGTGCATATAATTGAGATACTTTTATTCATTCATCAATGGCTACTAATGCACATAGGATCCTGGAATGGAAAACTGCTCACAAAATTAAAACATACCTAAGTAACCAACTTAAAGGAATTTAGTTTGTCAAAATAAACAATAAAAGCTGTTTTGTACCTACCACCTGTTTCACACAGGGGACCACAGCAGGTGATCCTGCTGGCTTTAAAGGCAATGAAGCTCTTTTTTTTTCTGACCGCTAACTGTAGAGATGAAAGCTTTCTTTCAGAGCAGAGCAGATACAACTTGGCAGTAACTGTGACCACTTCTCATCACTGTCCTGCCTGCAGTCCCAGATATGGTTGCTCTCCTTACCCATACAGCCACTGGTATCTCTAGGTAGGGTATCAACTGCTGCAGAGTGGGGCTCTGATGTGGACACTTTTTGATGCAGACCTGGACAGTGGCCATCGCATTTATATTTTACACAGACAACTGCACAGCCTCGTATAGGATCAAAAGCACCTGCTGTCTGCTAAGCAGTTACTTTTCTGTTCCTAGAAGAGTTCATTTTTGTGGCTGTATGCAGCCTCTGCTGCTCGGAGTTCTCCTGTCCATCAGCAAGGGTCCAGGTAGCATCTTTGTCCTTTCTTGCAGAAGCAATGGCCAGGCCATCTCTCACTGAAGACCTGGATGGAGTAGGAGGGAGGGGAAAGTCTTCCACATAGAAAAAACCAAAACCCTAGGGTACAAGTGCGAATGGTAAGCTGTGGCCTACACACACCACCTGAACTTCAGAGGGCTTAGCCTTCTATCATGCTGGGCGGAGACAAAGGTATCTGATATTTCTGAAACAACCAATGTCCAATGTTTATTTTAATCACCTAATTTCCAAAACCCCTTTTCCCCCCTCTTCTGTGATTACTAACCTATGCTGCCTGATTCTCAATTCTGGAGCTCAACTGATTAAAAAATGTCTACCATAACAATTATTCACAGGCAAGGTTAAAAGAGTGTACACAAAGAAGGGGAGGATCTCAAAGACGGCAGACACATCACCTGTCCCACAAGCAGCATAAATGGCAAAAGTTACGTTGAACGAACTAATTCATCTGCACAACCCATTGAATTAGGAGTGTTTTTTAAATAGCCTCTTGACTGAGAATCGATGTCTCATTAATCTAAAGTATATCACAGTGAGAGCCCTAGTAATGCCAAATAGAATAACTCTCCATATTGCTGACACTGCAGCAGAGCTTTCACAGTAAAGACCTTACATTTATTTGAGACTCCAACAAGCTTCCACTGTAAGACTCCGAAGGACTGGTGAATATGATAACTCACCAGCTTTACGTGGACATGCTGTGAGGGACTTGAGTGCATTGCCTCAAGGGGATGTCACAAGAGCTGTGCGACCAAATTCTTTCAATGTCAATGTTGCTCATGGATGAAATGTGACCAGTGGTCAAAGAGGAAAATGAAGCCTCAGTGACATGGCTTCATATCTGTCTGTTGCTGTCATGTGGTGTGATACTAGGCTTTGCTGTCCTGTTTTCCAGTAGCAGGTTGAAGGGAGGTAATGAGAGTTCTCCAAATGTAGATGAGCATGGAAAATTCAAAACCTGTACTCAAAATGTCCAAAAAAAAAAAAAAAAAAAAAAAAAGCTGCTCAAAAAACCAAAGCAGCCATTAACAGGCAGAGCTACATCTAGAACTCAGCAAAATAACCAGCATTATTTTATTTTCTCTTTCCTTTCAATAATCATGCATAGATTCTTTGTTTTATTCAAAAACCTTCTTCCTCCTCTGTTCTCCACTCTTCCACTAGGTCTGGCTGTCTGCAGAGTATCATGCATGAACAGATTTTTTAAGTTAGGGATAAGGTGAAGTTCCTGATTCAGAAATTTAAATTTAGGTACATGCTGAAGTAGAACACTACACAGAATGTTTCATTCTAAAAATGTTGATCCAAAATACTTAGACTTTTTCTCAGTTCATTTTTTTCTTGACTTGAGAAGGGCAGCAGGTTGGAACCACAAATCTACTAACAATTTTGAACCACAATTTGACTAAGGAATTAACTTAAATATTCCACTGTCTAACAACACCTGAGTGGAACTGGTTTCAAAGCCAGTTCATTGAAACATATGCAGATTTAAGGTATCACAGGGACTAACAGGACTGGCTGAAGGTGCTTGGAAAAGAAGGAATAGAAGCAATGGCAAGGACTCAAGAGACACAACAGACTCAGAGAAGCTTCTTTGCAAGCCAAGAAAACTGCAGAAATGTCCCAGTGCCTGTGCAGAAGCCTGTTGACCATTGCACGTGTTGTTTTGCAGCAGCAGGCTTCTTGCCGTCACAGCATGCTTCCCCCTGCCTCCACCTGCTACCCTCTCCCACCAGCTGCCAGGTGCTGGCACTGGCTCCAGGTGCTGGCAGCTCTGCTGGTGCCTCCTTTCCAAACCAGAGAGCGGCCTGGGATTTCACATCTGATAGGACTCCCACCCCACCAGGTCTTGGAAAGACTCCGTAACATCAATCACACTGGCAAAGGCGCCTCTATGGCTTGTGAAAGGTATGAAAGAGCTTGCCTAGGTCAGGGTTTGGGTAGGCATTTATCGACACTTGGTACTAACTGTTTTCAAGTCCCTGGTGAAGGATCCTGTAGGAACTCCAAGTGTTGTGTGAGTACCAACTTAAGACAGTATTAATACAACCTCAATGAAGGGTTAATTCAGGCTTTTGCTGTAATTCTGCCTTCTCCTAGTGTGTGTGGACTTCAAATCTGGGCACAAGGAATTCTTTAATGCATTTCTCCAGCCTTCAATCACTGTTTTCTTGATTTTTTTGCAGTTGCAGTGCTAGGGGTGCTGCTGGCATATGTTCAGCTCCAGACATGCCTGTGTGGGCATAGCTGAAGAGTCATTCCACATTTTGGCAGACATGTCTGTGTTTGAGTAACCTTTTGATGGCCTGCATAAACTCCAAATAAAAGATATATCCTAAATAGTGTGGAAGTGAGTAATCAATACAAATCACATGGGGTCTTCCACTTTCATAAGTAGCTTCCATGTTCACAACAGGCCTTTTTTTTATTGAGAGGGAACTGTTGGGTTCCCTGCCACAGTCACACCTGAGAAGGTTAACAGTAAAATGATAGTAAGGAAGAACTTTGACATTCCCAGTATATAAGAGGTAGAAACACGTGCTCATCATCACAGACAATCAGATGTCACAACTCTAGATGAGGCAAACTCTTGGAGAGCAAAAGAACTGGGCCTTTCCACCTTGCCAAGCAGATACTGCTGCAGTGCTTTCTTTCTGTAGTCACCGACTACAGAGAAACCTAAACCTTTGTCTGAAACCAGGAGCAGTGAGAGGGACCAAAAGCACATTTCCAGAGGTTAATGGTCTTCCTGCAGAGAGCACGAATCTTCCCACTCCTTCTGCAGAAAGCATCTCAGTGCCCTAATGGCTCCCCTTCCATACACTTAACTACTGACTGCCCCTTTTTTATCCCTACAGCCCCCTCATAGAGTGAAGTTTAAAACGTCAAGTCATAGGATACACGTAAGTCACAAAGGATGCCAACAATTTCATCATACTGTCACTGCCAAGTACCCAAGGTCTAGCTATAATGCAGACACACTTTTCAAAACTCCCAACTAAGTCAGCTGCTCCAAAGGCAGGACACATTCCCTCCAAGCACTAACTCGTTGCTAAGTACTGTAAGTCAACAGTTGGCTTCCTGCCTTCCTCTTAAGCTATCTACCATCAAAACATGTCAGAATGGAGGAACATCAATTGTTGTCTGGTAAACAAAAGCAGATTTTTTTTTCCTTATTCTTTCCCTTTGGTCATCTCCTTTACACTGGCTCCTCACTATACTGTTACTAAGCACATGCTGGACAATACTTTAAGAGGGTAGGGTTCCTAAACAGAAGGCACAATTTAATCACTTTTGAAGAAACCTGACAAACAAAAAGCTGAGGCATCCCAGAAATTCCTGACCATCTTGTTTTGCAATAGGCAAAACTTGCTGCCTAAGTGTCTAATGTTGACCCTTCAAGTACCTGTGAAAATTGTAGGGTATCACACTGCAGCAACTAGTGTACCATAATAATTTATTACCACTAATTTATCATCATACTTGTGGCAGCAACAAGAGAGATTGCAGCAATATCCTGCATGGTACAATGCTTGCCAGTGCATGCAAACTTCCCCTGTGTCAGTAGGTCACCAAAAAACAGGGCATCATCATCATGGAAAGTTATGGAATCTGTGGAATGGAATCTAATAGCAACTGAGAGAGCATGGCAGCATAGGAAGAGATGCAACTTCAGCAAGGACACTTGTGCCTGGAGATACGGTATTTGATATATGCTGAACCCTGATTCAAGTACCAGCAAACCATTGAAAAATATGAGGGGAAAAAAAAAAAAAAAAAAAAAAAAAAAGGAGATAGTTGTATCTGTGTCCTTATTATTCCAAGAATCAGGAGTTTTATAACTTTCTTGTAGAAAATGACAGAAAGGACCAAGAAATAATTAAGACCTGTCTAGGTGGATGCTTCCAATTATCTTCAGTAGTCTATAAATAAGTAGATCATACAGAAAATTGGAAATGGTTCAGGCATTACTGATAATCTAAGGTTTATAAAATCCATGCTGACCCATGGACAGCAGTAGCAAGAACTGACCAGGCAAAACTTATGCAGTAGAAATTCATAAAATGTAACATTCAAATCTTTGATGATACTGTGTGACATCTGATTCAACACCAGACTCCATTTGTGAGCCAGAAGTTATTCTGCAAAAGATAATTTGATAGAGGAGGTTAGGAAAGAGAAAGATCAACTAGTTGAGCTCTAACAGTTTGTGTGAAATCTTCTGCAGTTAACTAGCTACAAACTTTTATTTTTTTCTGTTTTTCTTTTTTTTTCGTGATATATTATAGATACAGCCAGATGTAACATGACTGGAAAAGGCCTGTGATACTGGTAACGTAATGCAAATGTCCACTGAAGACAGTAAATGCAGCTACAAACACAGACTGAGTTCCAGCTCTGTCTCCCATATGTACCAGGGACCACACACAGCTTAGATTTTTATAAAGCCCACAGAGAAAGTTAATAGCTGAATAATACATTTCAAGTAAACAGATTGGTACAAACACCAAATTCTAGTTCTAGTCATATGCTTTTGAACTTGTGCAAACCTCTCAGAAGTCAGAAGGGTTTTTAAAATATATTTATTTGTGCCTGTGTACAGTTGTTGTTGTTTTTAATATATCTCATTTTATGTAGTGTTTGGAATATGAAGCTTCTTTGACCGAGAATTTCAGGCCACTTCATCCAGGAAATCTGGCTTCCAAACAGGTTTGGAGGGCACTAGGCAGTCTTGGTACAGACAAATGAGAAAGAAACTGGTCAGCCTCTCTGATTATCTGTGCAGACTGGTCTTGCTAAGTTGGAGACAAAATGCCTGTTCACTTTGTTCTTCTGGCACAGCCTAGTAGTCTCAGTTTCAAAGTACTTTGTGAATCCAGGTCAACAAATGAGCACTGGCACTGAAACAAGTCCAGCACAGTGCAATAGCTTCAGGGTGTAGTCATGAAAACTGACTATATCACACACAAAATATTTTACCTATTCCTTGATAACAATGCACTTGGAGGAGGTTGTGGGTGGGAGAGGTACCGATGGGTCTCTGAAATATCCTTGGCCCACTCAGTCAATGTGGTTAAAGAAGGTTTTCCAGTCCCACAGCCCAGAAGAGATTGAAATGATCAGAGTCCTTTTTATCAGCCTTTCACAGAATCATTAAGGTTGGAAAAGACTTCCGAGACCATCTGGTCCAACCACCCCCTACCACCAGTATCACCCACTAAACCATGTCCCTAAGTACCACGTCCAACCTGTCCTTAAACACCCACAGGGACAGCGACTCCATAGCTGGAATAAATCTGTACTTATCTGCAGATGAGTCAGTTCAGAGAAGTCCTCAGCATGAGTCTGTAGCAAGGCTCAGTTTCATGCCCCTAGACTCCCACAAAAATGTCTTAAACAAGTGGCAACCCTCTCATAGCTTATGTGCACAACAGAATTACTAACTCATTTTAAACATGTAAATTCTCTCTTGGCATGGTTGCCATCTTGAAGTGAAAACGGAACTGATGGCCTCTTGCTTTGAAAGACATCACACTGACTCACGAACTACCGTAACATACTGTTTCTCCTCAATGAGATGAAATACAAGGCCATCTAGTGCTTCAACAAAATGCTGCTTGGTAAGGTCCCTCTATAGACAATGATCAAATGTCTAATCCATTCATTCCATGGGAGAGATGAGGTGGAAAGTCTGTTGCACAGAGCAGCTTGTCTCTGGTCAGCTCTTGCCTCCTAGATCTTTCTGGTCTTTGAAAGTAGTGACTGTAAGGGTAAAAAACACCCCATCCAGAGTAATTACAACAATGTCAGCTGAAAAACAAACAAACAAACAAACAAAAAAAAAACAATAAAAGGATACTGCAAAGACATTAATCTCTAGGCCTGAAGGAAATGAATTGCAATCACTGCTGATTTCGGTAAATGTGTTTATATGGAGAAATTGTCACCTTTTTGTATTATTTTGTATTGTTTTCTTTTTCTCCAAAGTGTCTTCTCTCAATTTTTATTTTCTTTCATATGTGTCCACCTCTAAACAAAGCTGATTCTTTTCCTGATATGTCCCTTTTTTTCTTCTTATACCTCAGGCTAATGAGAATTTCATTTACTGTTTTCTTGACTTCTCCTGTGCAATAATTAGTGGTATCATAAAGAGTTATTATATTGCTTACTCCTGCCTCTTCTCAGCTTCTTAAAGACACACCCTAAATTATGCAGTGTCTTCTCAGAGGTGAGGATACTATCTCCACCGCCATAGATTTCAGATCCTATATCCTTATTCTTGGCACTCTCCATATTTTAAACCACAGCCTCTATGTGGATCATTCCCAGCTTAACCACACTGATTGCTCTTTTCTCTCCAATCTCAAAATATGTCTCAGAACATTTCCTGAATATTTTGCCGTCATGTAAAATGCAGCCTCTCCAAAACCACCATTGACAATCCCCTATCTTTCCAGAACATAAGAATTATCCAACCTCTAGTTCGATGGCTGTCTTACAAACCCCCCCATTTCCTTATTGTTTCATTGCATTTTCCCCAGTGGGCAAAAAGGATAGATCAGCATCTGTTAGGATTTAACTATTTGCCTCTGCATAGTGTTCCTGAAAGAAGCTAAGAACAAGGGAATCCCAGACTGCATATGGCTTTTGTGTCTTCCATGAACTTGTTCTGTTGGCCTTTGACACAACTGTGACTTAGAGCTGCAGCATAGACAGCCCAAGGATAACACAGATAAAACACATACCACTGTGCGCCTCTCCCAGCCACTAATTTTTCTGGGTGCTTGTGACACTTCACTACAGATGAACTCTCAGCCTGTCAGATTTATGGCTGTCTATCTGGGCTGCACAGGATGCTGAAGTGTTTTGGCAGCACTGTGAAACTCATTCTTGACTTGTTTCTTTTTCTTTCTTTTCCATTTTTCCCTTTATTGGCTACATTTTCAAATGATTCCTTTTAGCTGGACTGTTCCTCTTGGTGGATCTAGAGCTTCTGCAACACTTTCATGTCTACCCAACTAGTCGTGGTTGCAGAACGTGACTTACTATTACAGAGTCTAACATATCTGGACTTGCTGCATACATTTCAGTGTATGATGATGTATTCTGTATTCTTCTGCTCCATGTGTGGAGGCTAAATATTCAATTCTTGCCATCTGTTCAAAAGCACTTGTAAGTTCAAAGCCCCAGGAAAAATCAAACATCCCCCCAAGAGAAGTAAAGTACATGTAAACCTATGGAGAACAGACCATCCAACTAGCAAAGGGGGTGGAAAATGTATTTTCTGTAAGGCAGCTAAATAGGCTCCCTGTGCTGTAGTTGCAGTGAAGTTCTATAATTGGGCCTGCAGTTAATGAAATTCCTGTAGAAGACTGTCAGAAGATCTAATTTCACTGTTTACTGAATTATCAACATAATAGTGAATCCCGTATGCTAGCTCTTCATGCCTAAGAAAGAAAACTGAGAATCCAGAGAATAGGCTTCATCCATAGGAAGCTTTCTGCAACACAGAGGGGTTAGTTGCCATTATATCCACAGTTTATTGGGGCAAATATATCCCTGGTGAAACTCCTTTAAGTTATATGAAATAATCTTTCTCATCTCCAAATAGGGGGAATGCAGCAGGTTGGGGAAAATATCCAGTCATAAAAACAAGTGATGCTACGAAGGACTAGCGGATCACCCTGTTCAGTAGAAAACCTACCATGTGTACTGGGCCCACAGGTGGTCCTTGGTGCAAGGGGAGCAAGGAAAATAAAAATGTAGGCAGTAAGGGGGAGTCATAAAATAATGGTTCACATTTAATGAAAGACTGCTATAAAAACATCTTCATGGAATGCAGTAACTACAGGACTGGGGTTCATGCAAGCAGATTTGATCTAAACTCATGTTATATTTTATTTTAACATGCCCATCCACTCTGATATTTCAGCAAAACACATTTACATAAAGAAATCATACAATTATGATTCCCACTTGCTGTGTACCCATTGTACCTACGCCAGTGCAAAATGAATGTAAAAATGGCATGTCAGAATGGCAGTGTTTTCTTCTTACTTTGCAGAAGCAGCTGATAAAGAACCACTGGTCATGTAGGATGTGGAGCTTAAACCAAAGCATTTTACTTAGCAGCTTTGTTTATGTCATATTACAAGTGCACAAGTGTCTTGTGTGGTTTTGATTCTATTAACTGTGTGGCAAACTGAAAGTAATTGTGGAGAGGAAGTGAATATTTCATTTTGTAAAGGATTTTTGTTGGCTATCTAAATCCTAATGTAAGACTCCCCCCAAAATTTCATGCAAAATTTCTTGTTTAAATTTCATTTGAATTTTCACCCAAAAGGTATGAATTCTGAAATGTATTTCTGTTTTTCTTTTTGAAAAAGAAGAGAAAAAAAGTCTTTTTTTTTAAATTGCAGTTTTTTTATATAGTTGTCATGACCACATAAAGATAATATCTTCCTCAAAATACAAACGTTTAGAAGGTTGTGACCTTTATTTTATTGGAAGCTCATACTTGTGAACAAATATACCAAATAATGTTAGTTATACCATTCAAAAAATCTGTTTTAGAGGACAAGGCAATATGCAGAACACTCAAGCTTTTTCATTCAATGTACAGCCATCATTGATATCCTTAGCTATTACATCTTTTGTGGCCAGTAATAGTTAACCTAGGCAGAGATGATCCATGAACAAAGGACAGGCTAGCATGGGTAAGAAGTTGGCAGTGCCTTTGTCGCATGATGACTAGCTCCAAGGGCTGAAAATGCTGCATTGTGTCCCGAGGCTTCACTTATTCTGCTTTTGAAGGCTTGTGTTACACAGCACTGTGAGGCAAGACAAGTCTCCCATATGGACTCCAAATGTTTTAGGTTAGATCTAAAAGCACATTGTTCAATTACGATTTCAAATTAGTGATTGTCCAATAAGAAATGATGTAGCTCAGGCTTCTGAAGGATGGAAAAAGTGTACAGGAGTTTCACATCAGAAAACGTATTAATTAGGAAAGCAGATCTTCTCTACTACCATTAAAGCAGAAAGAAGCAATACCGTAGTTTTTGCGTGGAGGTATTAGGACCTCTGCCACCTGCTGCTATATATTTTAACCACTGAGCTTTTGCAACAGGGTATTTAATGTCAATCTGTCATGCCCTCTATCCTAGAGGACATCTGTAAACACCCTTTCAAGAATTCCGTGTAGAAATCAATGAGTATTTCCATAATTACTCAATTAAAACACTATTAAAATTGGATAGACTATCTTCAGCAAGTGGCTTAACTTTTAATGTTTAATTCCTATATGAAACTATATAATATATATCAGAGTAAAATTTTACCAAATTGTTAAACACTTGTAAGCCATCACTACTTACAGGTCAGTAGCTAATCATGTTCCTGTGGGTTTCATCCTTAGTATTTGTTAAGGGAAAATACAAGTGAGAATAAAGTCACATAGACAGAGAAACAAACACAATTATTATGTCCATTATTGCCTACCTTTGAGACAAGGAGGCTACAATGTCTACTTACAATTTTATTCCATATTGTGTTATATAATTATTTCCTTTCTTTAATCCAATCTCTATTGGCCATTCAACACTATCAAATGCTTTCCCCAAAGGTAATGATAATGAAAGTAACTGTTTTTAAACATTTATTGCATCAATAATTGCACAATATGCATCGATATTGCATCGATATTGAACGATATTGCATCAAACCTAAAGATCAATAGGAAAACCGAACTGTTTTGGGGGAGGAAGAAAGGAGGGCTGACCTTATAGCTGTGAGTAATATCCTAGACACTTCTAGTTTCTAGGAAGTTGGTCCATCTTTTGATATCAAAATATGATGAAGTCATTACACAGCAACTGTATAAACAAGCTATCAAACTACTTAATAGGAAATTAAATTCTAGAAGTATTCTGTCCTGCTCTACAAGTTTTGATTTCACTGCATTCAAACCCTCTCAGGGGCTGGAACACATGACAAAACATGTACAATGGAAAACTTAGAATTCTAATAAATACACATTAGTGTAAACTAATACGGTTATTTCCATTTCTCTATTTTTCCTTTCCACTTCATTACACTTGTTACATCAAATGCCATGAAAGCTGAGAACATCCAGTACAAACACTGGCCAAAGATGCCATTCAGCTTAGAGAAGAGGGGACTGGGGGGTGACCTCATTGCTGTCTACAACTTCTTCATGAGGAGGAGCAGAGAGGGAGGTGCTGATCTCTTTGGTGAATGGTGATAGAACATGAGGGAATAGCTTAAAACTGCAAAAGGGGAAGTTCAAACTGGATATTAGGAAAAGGTTCTTCACTGACAGGGCAATCAGGAACTGAAACATGCTCACCAGGGAAGTGGTCAAGGCCCCAAGCCTGCCAGAGCTCAAAAAGCATTTTGAAAATGCTTGTAGATAAATAAAGTCATAGGTCGCTATGTGTGGAGTCAGGAGTTGGACTCAATGACCTCCGCAAGGCACTTCCAACTCAAGGTATTCTATGATCCTAGGATACACAAATCCATCTGTCCCATCAAGAGAACCATAAAGGAGAACCAACGGACTAGTTCAGCAGGACACACCTGTTGCACAATGTCCTGGGTAAATATATATAAAGTGACAAACTAAGGGGCACACTTCCAGATACAGAATCTATTTGGTTGTTGTTGTTTGGTTTGGTTTGGTTTTGGCTCAGGTTACAGACTGCAAAGCATGAAGAAATGCTTTTCGTTTTTCATATTTCATTTTTTCCATATTGAAGTTGAACTTGCAGTTGACTTGCAGGCATATTTCCAAACACTCACACTTTTCTTCACCTGATTTAGACATCTGGTGAGATAAATACTCAGATTTAATCTCATAATTCCTTTTCCCGAGCAAATTTTTTAGTTACAGCTGCACCTTCTATAAAAAAGTGCTGGGCCCAAGTCTTTTGAACATTTTATCCTGTGTAGATCACCTAAATGTTGTGTCAAAATGAAGAATTATGAATGGAAAACTGATAATAGTTACTCACACCTCCCCCCAACTGCATCCCACCCCGACTCCAACCCCACTCCACACACCCTGCCCCCCCAAAAAAAAGAAAAAAAGAAAAGAAAAAAAGAAAAATAAAAAAAGAGAAAACTGTATTTTGTGCACAGGACTAATTCCTGAAATGGAAACTGATTGTGGGACAGCTGAACATAAACAGTAGCAAATGAGACGGTAAGAGTATGAATATCAACCTATATTTGAAGATCAAATGAGTATAAATGGTTGAAAGAAAGGGAAAACACTCTTAGACACACAGATAAAAGTCCGTTGATAAACAGACACTGAAGAATGCAAAAACCATTCAAGTAGTAACTGGGCCGCCCCTTCCCACGGCTAAAATAATCACAGAAAATAGGACTGTACAGAATCCTAAGAGTCCATCTTATCCTTTTGCCTAACCTAAATCAGTATTTTAACCACACCTAAAGAATTTCCCACAAATGTCCACCCAAGCTCTAGTGAGAGAGATCCCAGGTTCACATTTGTGAAAGTTAACAAGACGGAGTATGATCAAGTGTGGGTCTGCCTGGATCCTACAACTCTGAAGAAAGACAGCATTATTTTAAACCTAACAAACCAGTTGGAGATAAATTGCTCAAATGTCAGCTGACAAGCCTCAGTATTGACAGGTTAGCTTAGACAGCAAGTTACTTGTGCTGAGCACTTTAAACACCCAGTGGGAAAAATTCAAATTCCATGGCTTAACTCTTGGAATCACAGTCTGCTAGAGAATTGTTTCAGCTGAAAAATGGTGCTTTTTTCAGACTTAGCAGGTGTCCACAGCATTGCAGACTGTATGATAATAGAGGCATAAACTCAGCAGGGACATGATCAGAAGCTAGGAGAGGTCAGAAAATGAGCATAAGCAGAAAACATCAAGTTTAATCAAGAGAGAAAATGCACTCCAAGACAAAAAACATGAAGGAGAAGAAGAGAAGAAGTACTTGTGGCACATTCTTTCATATCAAAGAATCAGGACAGTCAAGATTACTGTATAAGACTATTGAACACAGTATTTTTCTAAAACACAGTGATTGTAAGGAGCTCTATGGCACATCCTAAAAGAAGGAGGGACAGAAGGGATTGAAGTCTACATTGCTAAAAATCCTAAACTAATCCTGAAACTTTCTGAGTAGCCCAAAGATATTTATGATGAAATTAAAATAATAATAATAATCCTCATGAAGGTCAACAACACAAAACTCTTTATGTTTTCCTGGTCAAATTACAAGTCCAGCAAGCAATAACCATGCAGTCATATGTACTGATGAGTAGCATACTGGGGTGTGTCATGTAAGACAGTATGTTCATTTCCGTTCATAAAGCATGGCTTCACTGCTAGTATAGTCGAAAGAGACAATCCTTGCTCTAATGAACTTTCAAGCTCAACGGAGGCAAAAAAAAAACCATCCAAGAGTAAAATCCAAATTATGTACATATGCCAGAGAAATTCCTCACTGTCTTAATCAAAGAAGTTTCATCATGGTCTCCTTGGGCGAGGCATTCACATGTGAAATATCTGTTAGTTACCTTGAAGCTATGTAAATGTTTTAGAAGAAGAGCTGAAGTAAAATAGCATACACCTACATACACCTACATATCTTTATATAGTCTAGCTGGAGCAGACCACAATCTGTTCATTGACACAGGGATACAGTGGTACAGCAGCTTCTAAAAACATGAAAACATGGCAATGCGTGGCAGGCTGCTCCAGATGAGGTTAGTTCAATTTTTCACAGCAAAGAACTTCAACAGTGAAATTTCTTTCTACAGGGCACTTTGAAGAAAAAATAACTAAAGCACAGGATACTATAACAATGAGTTATATATGTCTTGTCAAGTATCATGACAATAGGTACTCTGGAAAGTCCTTTAAACTCGCTAATTGTACAAAACTCAAATCTAGCTGTAAAGGACTAAATTGTCTTCTTGTACTCAGAAACATGGGGTTAATCTCTCTGATCAGCTTTCTGGGACATTAGAGCAGGAGATTGGACTAGATGACCTCCTAAGATCCCTTACAGCCTAAATTAGCCTTTGATCCTGCGATCATCACAAAGAGTCTGAACGCCCTCTACAACAGAAAGCAATCATTCATCAACCAGGAAAACCAAGAAGCAGATGATCTTTGTGAAATGTGCTTGAGATACCAACAAATTTGCTAAGCTGAGAAGGGCATGGCTGCATTTCAACACCTCTTGATCTGATTGGGCTACTCTCAAGGATGCAGGGTTACTGCCTCACCTGTATGCTAAGCCTTGTCTCTGATCAGCTCCACCTTCTGCTCTGAGAGTGTGAATCTCTCTCCCTCAACTTTCAGAAGCCTGTCAGGTGAAGGAGCTCCTCAGACCTGCAAATTGCATTAGGCAAATGCCCTTCCAGAGGGCACCAAGCCATGCTTATAGGTGTTTCCTGTGTTCTTAATATCTTTCTGGAAGGTAGGCTGAGAAACACTTTTTGCCATAGCATGACAAGCATTTACTCTCCTTGCTTGTGTTTGTTTCCATATGAAAGTGGCAGTCTTCTACAGTATCTTGCTGGTCTGCTTTAAATGTGAGATCAGCAGCACTGCAATCAAATAAACAAAAAATCTGTAAGTACAAATAGGAAGGGACAAATGGTCTGCTGACATCAGCAGGGTATATTTCAGTTAACTGTGTCCACCTACAACTAAACAAAATGAACTCACTGAGTTATGCTTTAACTGCTTTGAAACCACTTGCTCTCTTTCTGGTCACTTCAGTCCATGCAGTTCTCTTGTTTATATTTGTCCCTAATGCAATATTACAGGATTCCCAAGTTCCACTGACAACCCTGAGGAAACCTAAGCACATCAAACTGCACAAATTTCCTAATGTGAGCAGATCGTCCTCCTTATTTTGGCCATCTGCAGCAACGATAGGATGTAGTAAAAAGAGGAAATGAGTTGTGCTGTCTCAGCTTACTGCAACATGACCTTTGCCTATATTTTAATCCTTGCTATGAAGGTGATGCAGAGATCATTTGTTTCTTTGGTGGCATTCTTCCATTCAGTTTGTTTTGTTGTTATTGTTGTTTGTGTTGGTTTGTTTGTTTTCTTTTAGCCTATATCAGTCCATTCTGCCAAGTTTGGCCCAAAACTGGGAAAAAGAAGAAGGAAAATGGGTAAAAAAATGTTCTGTTTTAAGAGCAGGGGCAAATAAACAACAGCAGAAACACAAGTGCAGGAAAGAAGGTTGGTTATGAGATACACTTCTGTAAGAAGGAGTTAGAAAGCAGTGTTCTGCTCTGCCCAATTCTGGGCTTGGACGAAGTGACAAAATAATACAGTTTTAAGAGAGTGTTGGAGAGTGAGTATTAACTCTTAATGGGACTTTCAGAATTGTAGCTTTCAGATTTTATCACAGTTTCATTCTCAAAGAGCTGAGATACAGCAGAGTTACATCCACTTGGGACTCTGGCACTGATACAATCATACCTACAAAACTTCATAGTAAAATACAGTCCTGCTGATATTAAACATGTTTAACACGGTACAGTTCCCTCTAGGAGAAATTGATGCTAAGGTAGACAGGTGCAAGCCACCAATACCTTCACAGAAATGGCTGCAGCAGCACTAATGTCAATATAATGGTCCGAGTTGCTCTTATCAAGAATCATCAACTAGTGAAACTGAAGTATTTGCAGCATCATCATTTGCAGCATTGAAGTACATGGTCCTTCAGTCACAACAATTAGAAGAGGAAGCACAGCCTACCAGGTTCCACTGAAGCCTGGGAGAATTTCATCTTTATGCCAGGAAGAGAAGATCAAGGTTAGTAATGAGCACTTTGGAAAGTTCTCTCCACTACAAATATTTCAAATCCTCTCCCCTAATTGGAAGCAAGTCCTAGCAACATATAGGGTTTCATGAATTCACAGAAGGAATTTAGTATATCTAGTAGCTGTTCTCAACAGTAATAATATTTTTATTGTGGTAGTACCTACAAACTAGGTGTTAGACCCATAAAATGTGGAAGAAAAGAGACTTTCTTTGCCCAAGAGCAGTCGCTGTTTTCATACAAGAAGAATGCATGACCTTTTAAATGACCCATTCTACATGGATCTCAGTGAACAACCCAAATAAAGCCGGCGATTTAACACCAATGTAATTCCATTGAAAATCAGCAGAATTACATCAGCATGAGATCAGAAAGGGGAAGTAGGCCCAGATTCTGCAGACACTCACAGAATGTAGGAAGAGGTGTAGAAATCAATTTGTATGGGCAGTAACCAACTTCAGTGGAGGAAATGTGTGCTCAAACCAGCAAAAGGGAGCATACCAATGTGGTAGCTCTAGCAGGCATCTGTTTAATTATGTCTTGTGCTTAAACCATTCTATTTTTAATTAAAATCATTGAATTGATTAGTATAAGAGCAACCATGGAACCCTCATACTTTGAACATGAAGAAATAAACTATCATTTATTTGAGGGATTAGTGCCTTCTGTTTTGATTTTAATAAAGATTAGAGAGGTAGAACAAAGACATGGATCTATACAACCCCATATAATGAAGCACATGGCTTTTCCTTACCGAAACAAAGGAACAGATATATTAAACATACAGTACGGATTTAACAAACCATCATTTGTGTTCTTTGTAAACTTTCTAAAAGGGATTTGGAAATTCATCTCATTCCAGAAGGCATGTTTTACCTGCAAATTAAAAGTGACTTCTAAATTACCTTTGATGGATTTTGCCTGCATCAGCTTGCAAAGGAGAAACTCTACATATCAGTCAATCAAACTGCCCTTTCAGCCTGTGGATTGCTTGGGTTTTTCTGGTGATTGTTCAGGGAATCAGGAACTTCCTCCAAATCAAGGAAGCCCAAATTCCCTGAGTGTCAAAAACATCATTTAAAAAGTAATGATGGATGAATCCACAGTTTTGACACTGTAACAGGTCCCAGACATCTGGGTTCTACTGCTGGCTCTCCTGTAGTTTTCCTGTGAAACACCTGGGAAATGCCTGCGTAAACTTTTCACAAATACAGAGTTTTAAAGGCAAGGGGACACCACCTAATATTTCTGCATTTGGCCTCCATCACTCCATTAAAACATTGTTTTCAAAAAGATGGAAAATCCTGATCAAGAGTCAGTTTGTTCCGTAATGCATTAGTCTCTCTGTTAAAAACAACACACTTCATTCTTCACTAACAAGGAAGAATTCAAGTAAAAGCAATTGTAACCCTAAGAAAGGGTACAGAGAATACCAAACAAACCCTGCAGGAATTCAAGACAAACATTAGTAAACTCAGAGGGACCGTGGGTGACAAACCTACAGGATAACAGGAGAACAGTACTAACAACACGAGAACAACTTATCCCAAAACTGAGGAGGGAAACTGCAGAAAAGACTAATCTGTTTGCACCACAACGACTGTACTTTCCTGAAGAATACAAAGGAAAAAAAAGAAAAAAAAAAAGAAAAAAAAAGTGAAAAGTAGGTCCAGTTGCAAAGTCAAACACAAAAGAATATCACAAGTTCATAAAACTGAAAACAGTGATGCCAATGCAACAAAAGAATAACAAATATGCCAAAGTATCTCATTAAAAAAAAAAAAAGCCTGCTGCTCAATGGGGAGGGAAAGACACTGACAGAAGTATTTGATGTCTTTTTGCTTCACTCTTCAGTAAAGAGGTCAACTGCAACCAGGTGGCTAATCCAATGAATGGCAGCAACAAAGAGGTAATGTCAGGCCCAAAAAGGAAAAGAATGTGCTAGAGAACACTCTGATAAGTTAATGTTATCAAATCAGCTCCACCTGATGAACTTTATCCTGTAGTACTTAAAAGAACAGACTGAAGCAATTTCAGAGCTGTTAGTGGTTTTCTCTGAGAAGCCAGGAGAAAGGGTTATGTCCTAGAAAACTGGGAAAGAGCAAATACCACATGTAGTTTCTAAAAATGAGAAGAGGGAGCTGGAGCTGTAAGCCAGCCAGTTTAACCTCCATTTCTGCTAGATACTGTGCTAGTATTTTGACCACTTGTCCCAGATAAACTTATCTTTGAGCACTGAGAGGAAAACAGAAGATGAGCTGCAGTCAACCTGGGGCTGTGGAGAGCAAATCATGTCAAAGTAACCTAATTTCTTTCTCTGACAGAGAAGCAGACCTTGTGTGGATGGAGATAGTAGGTATCATCTATCTTGACTTTGTAAGGCTTCTGACTTTGTTTCAGAAGACATCCTCACAAACAAGCTAATAATATCTAAATAAAAGTGAAATAATATGGGAATAAAGTGGTTGTAAATCATGATTGGGTAATAATAATGAATGGTTTGCTGTCAAAATATAAGGATGTTTCAAAGGAGATGCTGCAGGGTTCTGTCTCCAGAGGAGTACTATTCACCATTTTCGTTAATGACTTAGATGATAAGTGGAAATACAGGTAGATCTGGAGATAATGCTGAGGTGAAAAGGGTTGCAAATGTGCTAATGAGCAGAAAAGTTATGTTGGCAGCTTGTAGAACTGATAGGAAATTGGCAGGACACAATTCACAAGGACTGGGCTGGGGATAACCAACCATACAGATACATGATGGAGGAACAACTAGCTCAGCAGCAATTGTGTAGAAAAGCATCTGTGGATGATTGTCAGTTACAAGCTGAAGATGAGTCAACAGTGTCACACTACTGAAAAAGGCTGACATCACTCTCACATGCATGAATAGGAGTGTTATCTAGCAGGCACATGAAGTGATTCTCTGTGAACCCCTCAGCCAGAACACAGCGTCTGGCTTTGGACACTACACCTGAGAAGAGACATGGACCCCTGGCGAAATTCCAGATGACAAAATGATTGAAATCTAAAAAAAACATGACTAAGAAGGAAAGACCAAATGAGGTAGGATTGCTCTGAAAAGAGAAAACTGTGGTGAGTCATGAAGGTAATCCTTACATAAAGCTGAGCCGCTGCAGACAGACAAGATACAAATGCTTCTCCCCACCCAAAGGCTTAAAATGCAGCGAGGAAGATTTAAATCAAGCAGTCATCAGCTTTCTGATGGTAAGAAGAGGACTGAGGAGGATTGTCCATGGAGGTTGTGGAATCTCCATCTTGCCAGCTTTGAAAAGAATAGGTTAATGCAAACAAATGTAGATACAATGATAAAAGATTGCTTTTAAAATGTGTCCTTTTGTCTTTCTTATTGCCATGATTCACATGCAAAATGAGAGTGATATTGCTTACCAACCTCATGGGGGTTTTCCAAGGATCATTAATGAGTGTTTACAAGACACTGAGTGCTGCATAGATACATACTCCAATGTAATAGATAAATCACAATACTCATGTCCAACGGGAAGAGAAAAAAAAATCAATGATGTATTCTTTTTTATCTTATTGTCATGGATAATTGATTTGAAAGTGTTATATTAGATGTGGAAACTGAGGCAGGGGACTCAGCAGGCCCAAAGCCACACAGCAAATCATCAGCAGAGCTCAGAGCTGACCCCATGTGTCTTGTGGTCACTGAACTCCAGCAGCAAATGCTGGGAGCATCAGAGGCCCATAATGTGTGTGGTGGCACAGAGACAAGAAATGGGTAGCTACATAAAATCCTGTTGTCCTTTCTGGTATCTGAAAAACATACTGCCAATCACCATCTAAGTCTTAGAATGGTGATTGTTGTGCTTTAATATCTGTAAAATTATAGGCATATTGTTCAAAAATTGCACTTTTACAAGGTAGCCAGATAGGTAGTCAGATTGATACAACTTTATTATCATTTTTCACCAGGTGTCAGTGCATTTCCTCCAAAGAAATGACTAATGACATCAGTTTCCATTTCCCCAGATTTCAGCCAAATCACAAGGACTTGGAGCAACATACATTCAACAGAGCAGTAATTAGAAGGACCTTTGGTTATCCTGGAAATGAGATTCAGATGGCAGAGATAAAACTGGTAGATGCTAAAACACAGACCCCCTCTCTAAAGTTCTGGGAGACGAAATGGCCCTGCTGTATATCACATCGCACTGCAGTAAATTGTGGCTGATGAAGTAACGGACATGGGAACTCTGAACTACTGAGGTGCCTCTAAATGAGCTCCGGACTCCAGAGCAGCGAGCCCCCTCTTGCACAAGGGGTAAGCAGGAAAATGCACACAAGCCTTCATTCTACCTCCTGGTACACAAAAAACACTCCCTCCACAGTCAGAAAGCCTGTCGAGAGCATGGCTCCATCCTGCAGGGTGCCAAAGAAGGCTCCCAAGAGCTCTGCTCCTTTCCCCCACAGACGGATTTTGTTAGGAGGGCAGGACTCCCCGGCGCCTGGAGAGCTAGCAGCACAGCTCTGCTTTTCAGGCATGGTAAGTGCATGCAATGAGATGGCCCCCTGAGGAGAAGGGACATTTCCAGTACAGCAGCTAAAGTTTTCCTCATGACAGCAGGAGATGCTGTCGAGTCCTTATTTGCTGGATTTACTAGCTTCCATGCAGGCATGCTGCCGGCAGACCGCTTGCTGTTTGATGGGGGCCTGAAGTTTAAAGCTGTTTCCAGAGTTTTGTTGAGACAGACAGGATTCTGTCAACAGCACACCAGACAGAGAATCGTTAATATGAGCACACTTTGGGATGCTGCTGTGTGCATGCTCTCTTCCTGGTGGTTGCAGTTCTAAACTAATTAATTTCTGTGATCTGAACCGTTCTCTTTTATTAGTAGTACCAGCATGTGCAGTGCTGCATAGTTATAGATGATGTGCTCTCTCTGGGGATCCTATCAGCATGCCATTGTAGGTCTTCACAACATGGAGAGAAACGTCTCCTACGTTTCCTTGGTAGTGTTAAAATTTTTCATGTTGTTATTTATTTCCCTTGAATTCTCCCTTCTGCCTTCTCCCTTCTTGTGAGCTCTGTGTTTTCTCCTTATGGGTTTTAGTAGCTGTTCAGCTCTGTCCTTGACTCTGACTGCTCAGAATGACCTTTCTGATAATTCTTCTTCAATCCCCGGGGCTGAGGTTTGTGGGTAAGGCAAACTCACAGTTTCCTTGGATAATCTGACTTCATTATTTTCATTGTCAGGAGAGCGTGAGGTTCTTTTGCTCCTTGGTGCACAGCCTTCAGGATGAGTGATACATGGGTTTCTCCTGTCTCATGACAGATAATCTTGACAAGGCTCCTCTTTTCTGTTGCTTGTCTCACTAGATACAGCACATAAATATAAATAGACACACACATGATCCTTCCCTGTTCATGGGCCCATATCAGCTGCACTGCAAGGTCCTCTGAGATTCTCAGCACTTTCTTGCAGCTCTCTTAGGAATGTATTGGTCAAGGTTCTCAAAAGCACTTGATGAATTTGGATGGCCTCTCAAGGAATCTTTTAAAGGTTCCTGATCTGCACAAGATGAAGGGCAATTCAGTCACTAATCACCGGCCTCTTTTGGAAACCTAATACGCGGCACAGTGGCTTCTTGCAGTGAGTGTTCCACTAGCAGGTTTTTTCACCTTATTTTTGGTTCATAACATTCCTAGTTCATGATTTTCTTTTCTTTTTTTTCTTCAGAAAAATTCCACAAAATTCCATTTTCCACCTGCCCTTGGGTAGAAGCTGGAGTCTGTTTTTCACTGAAACAGAGCAGTTGCTTGGCTGCAGGGGACAAACTGTTGTGCATTAGGATTTGTGAATACGGGTAACACCAGGGTCCTCTTGCTTTCAAGCAAAGAAGAAGGTCCCTCTGTATTGCACTTGTAGTCTATTTCTACTTTGCTTAAGATTGGTACACAAGCACTTCGATCAGAGCTGAAGTGAAAGCTTATCTCACTATTAGTCATTTCTCCCCCTGTATCTGAAGCTCTTCTACGCAGTGTATCTGCTACCCCTCATACTGGCTTCAATTGGCACTTGCAGTTTTGTCTGTGTTTTACTTGTGCTTTTCAACATTCATCTTTGTCACAACAGACTGCTATATTCTGAGTATGGATTTATCTGTGCAGATCCCATTCCAAATAACTATCTAAATAAAACGTAATATTTCTTCTCCACAGCCATGCCGTTTGTTTTGCGCCTGGAAGCCTGAACATTTATTGATGAATCCATATTTGTACTTACAGCAGCCTCTCCAATCATTTCTTCAGTCATGTTCTGTGTGGTTTGTAATAGTGCGTGAAAGTGGAAAGGGAAGGTATGCAAATATCAATAACAATTATGCTCTCTGTATGCAGATTTCCTGAATATTTCTTGAAATTCATCTCCTAAATTACTTTTGCACAATTTAGGCAAATGCAAACATGCATTTTAATAATTGTGGAATAGTTTAGAGTGCAATCTCTATTCAGTTAAGCTGCTCTATTAAGGGACTACTGTAAATAAAGATAATGTATATACCTAGAAATACAGTTGCCTTAATATTTACATGTTTTACAATTCAATGGGCTGCTCTTCTAATTCAAGGTGACAGTTTCATTGTTGGGGTAGATTTAATCATTTTAATTAAGTGAAGTAATGCCATAGTTGATTTAAGAGAATTTTCTAGAACTGAGGTTCTCTTGAATATGCAGATCTCTACAGCTAGTGATGTTTGCCAACTGCAATAGTCTATTTTATAGTTGGCATTGTCTAATTTGGTCCTGGACTTCCACCATTAGAACCGATATGCTAACACAGACTCCCTATTTGAGATATAAAAGTATTATGCAAGCTATTTCCTCAGTTCATTATTGGTTTTACTAAGGCTTCTGACAGCGTTTGTTACTCCAAACCTGGCTGATATGTCTTCCACTACTTTGCAGTCAATACCATGAACAACGAGTATTTTAAATCTTAAAAGTGTTCTAAAGTTAAAATTCTGAATGTCCACACAGCCACCATTCCCAGTCACCCTGCCTTTTGTGCCAGCATTGGCCTACCAGCTCACAGGCTCTTTTCTGTTCTACCTTCCACAGCATTTTGAAGGACCACAGCTCCCAGAGAGCATCTGAGACACATCACACCCCTTGCAGTAGTATGAGGGCTCTACTGGGGCTCACTTACTCTGAAATGTTGAAGCTTGTGATTCACAGCAGCTGCAGGCATCTTCTGCTCTGCATATGACGTCTTTGGAATCAAATGAAACAACAGGCCGAAGACAAGCCTCATAAAAGCTGTTGACACATCGTCTGTTTCACTAAGGTTCAAATACTACGCAGCAGGATGTAACAGCAAAACTCACTCCGCCAAACCAAGATGCTTTCATATATGGGTTGATGCACAAGCCAGGAGAGAAAAGATGGATCTCACCCACTCTGGCCTCATCCCAAAGCAGTTTTACTGGGGATTTATCTATAAATCAACCACACAGCCATCTCTAGAAAGGGTCAATCCTTATTATAAAACATCACTTACACAGAACTGTAAATTTAAAATGCTTTTTACACAAATAGACTGGCAAGTACTTTCCCCCAAAAGAGCTGACAGCTGTCTGTACCCCATTGAGCTACAGGGACCCTTTTAAAACCAGTTCCTTATTCAGAAACAAGAAGCTGCCTGTAGCTAGCATTCAATAAATCACCACTTTCAACTTTGGTTGCTCATTCTCAGATGTGTAATCAGAACATAGATTCATAGATTTCAAGGCCAGAAGGGACTGCTCTGATCATCCAGTCTGACTTACTGCATAACACAGGTCAGAGAATATCACCCAGTGACTTCTGCCGCAGAGGGAATTATTCTGGCCCTCTGTTTCAGATTCTGCTGTTGCAATTGCTGTTGACCAGTAAAACATGCTTAACCCATAAAACACTGTGCACATCACCTTATTCTGGAAAACTTCCAAGACAGCAAACCAGGCTCTTAGATTATATTTGTCTATAAGGAAAAGAAACAAAGAAAGTGATTCCCCCAGAGAAAATTCAGTGTTGCCTACCACCTTGTGGGGAATACAGTGCTGTTGATGAGGCTGAGAATAACAAAAAGCACATGGCTGGTTTGGTATATCACCGGTGGTTCCCGTGCTCAAGGCAGCAAGGCACTGCACTGAAACAAGTGGAGTGTAAAACCTCCCTTGCAGAACACAGGGATACACACCCTAACTTCACCCAGGGGACAAGAGATTTTGTATGCCCCATTTTATAGAGAGAGGAAAGGTTTTCAGGAAGAGGCAATAATTTTTATTAGACCACCTGATAGATTTCGGGGATAAAAAAGGTAAGGTATCAGTCATGCAAGCCCTTCTTCACATCTGAAATATAATTTTGTTGATACTGGCCTTAGGATATCTCAAAGGGCCGTGGAGTTTTTTGCCTAGTTTCCTGAAGAAGAACACTTGCGTGTTGTCTGTCTGTCAGCCCCACCTAATTGCTTTTGAATCAGTCAATCGATTTCAATCATATTGTCAGGGGGAGGGGTAAAGGTTTCACAGATATTACATTCTCTCATGTTTAAAGAAAATAGGTCGTAAGGTAAAAGATGTGTGCCCCTACAAATGTGTGCACCTACAAGGAAAAACTGTGGGTTGATCATAAAACAATCCACATGGGTGAGACATAGAGGAAAGCAGATTTCATCAGTTTTACAGAGCAAGGTAAAACTCTTTGTTTTCAAAACATGATTGCCTTCAAAGGGTCTCAAAAATTAACCCAGCTGTTAAAACCAGCTTCTCTGAGCCTGTCTTAATCACCTTTCCCATTTCATTGTCCAAGCTGGGCAAGCTTGCCATTTTCCTTACAGTAATTGCAAGTACTTTTTCCTTAATCCGTGATTGCAATGGTGATAGCTCATGCCTGTGGTTACTGAGAGCCCCAGACAAATTCCCTTCTCCAAACATCTAGCTGCTGACGGGTGAGCTTTGCACTGAAGTACAGATAGGAGCTATGCATCAACATCTGTGCTGTTGCATAAGATGTGGCAATGGCAATCTCTATCTCACGAGACCCTTGCTGTTTACTGAGGAATGGGTTGAGATCTAGGTCTGGAGTTTCCTAGGGTAACAATCTGCAACTGGGGAAGATCCTCAGGCTGTGATTTGCTCTGAAAACCCTTTTTTTTCACCCTGTCAGCCGAACCCTGATGAGAAGGGAAAAACAGCACAAAAGGTGTTGAAGAGACAGAAGGTGTCAGAAAACAGTGATTTGACAGCTCTTGCCTTGTGGGCAACTGTGCTGACACAGGGCTTTCTTCTCTTATCAAGGTGTTTTGTAGTCTTGTCTCATTCTGTGTGTCCAGTAGCCTTCCCTACTAACCTCCCCTAAAGGCTGATTAAAAATGCAATCTTGTTCAGCTTCTCCTCTGTCTCCTCCTTTTCTGACTTCCATCCTTCTCTCCACACACAGAACTCCAGGATTTCTTCCTGCTCATAACAGTCTGCACTACAGGTCCATCCCCAGATTTGACATTGTTCCTGGTGAAAAGGGTGACCTTATGCTCCTAGCTCCAGACTGGACATCACCTGAGCTGATTTTCAGCCCCAGCTTCCTATGTGATACCAGGTAGATGACAGCCTTACTTACAGACCCCTGCCTTAATCTGAGGTTACTTACCTTTTAGAATTACAGAAGCACGGAATATCCTGAATTGGAAGGGACCCATGAGGATCATCATGTCCAACTCCTGGATCTACACAGGACCACCCCCAAATCAGACCATAAGTCTGAGAGCATTGTCTGAACACTTCTTGAACCCTGGCAGGCTCGGTGCCATGACCACTGCCCAGGGCAGCCTGTCCCAGTCCCCAACCACCCTCTGGGTGAAGAACCTTTTCCCAACACCCAGCCTGACCCTCCCTTGTCCCAGCTCCATCTTGTTCCCTTCGGTCCTGTCGCTGTCCCCAGAGAGCAGAGCTCAGCGCCTGCCCCTCCGCTCCCCTCGTGAGGGAGCTGCAGGCCGCCATGAGGCCTCCCCTCAGCCTGCTCTGCTCTGGGCTGAACACACCAAGGGACCTCAGCTGCTCCTCATATGTCTTGCCCTCTACACCCTTCACCATCTTTGTTGTCCTCCTTTGGACACTCTCTAACAGTTTTATGTCCTTCTTACACTGTGTGTACACAAAGGAATAACGTATTAGCTCACTCTTGTTTTTGAAACACCTAGGTGTGCTTGGAAGAAAACTGCAATGAATGTACCAAGCATATGGTCTATATCTGGTTCTCTCCATAACAGCTGCCATGGTGGTGTTAATTCGTCACTAAGTGGAGACTGCCACTATGATACTCACCACCAAGTAAGTAACAAATGGATTTCTGGAAGAGAGGAAGGGCTGAGGTGAACTCTGACACCTCACACTTCCCCTATGTTCTCAGAGAGTTTCAGTGGTCCCCTGCTAACCACTTCCTCTCCAGGAGAAAAGACAATCCTGTGGCACAGACACCTGGCCAAGTCCCAGGGCTGCCAGAGTTCAGTCCCAAAAAAGCAGAGCCCTTGCCAGAGCACTGTACTCAGGCAGGAGCGGAGCCTCCTGGTGTTACCACAAATACCACGGTTTCACAGGCACAAGAGTAACATCTGATGTCTGGGTTGCTGGTGGGATGTGTTGTGAGGAGCTCCAGGGAGGAGGACAGAACCATGCCAAGGTGGTGCATGCAATGGGTAAAGAGCCAGAGAGGAGAAATAGCTTAGGTACGCTTTTTGCAGAACTGCTGTTGCACGCTCCTCCTCTGTAGTCATTGAAACTGGAGCTCCCCCACCCCCACCCACCCCCCGCAGTTTAACTTTCTCTATATTTAGCTACTCTACCTACTTACTTAACCAGGAACAATAATTTCTCATTTATTAAAATTCAGGTATGTTAGACACAAAGAAACTCATAGTGTAATTAGTCCTAGTAAAGTTAACACTGTCCTCCAGTGTTCATTTACAAAAGTTTCTTGTAACCAAATTCTTCCCTTCAGAGAACTCCCTAGAGGTGTTGCAGGTACAAACTTCAGAGTTCAACCCATCAGAAGACAAGAGAATGAAGAGATAATCCAGATCATCATCTCCATAAAAAGACAAATTAATGCATGTAACCAATATCCAAGTACGAATACACAGCACTGTGCAGATGTTTCAGAAATACATGTTAAAACAATTGGTTAGTTAAGAATATGGATTTTCTGCCACATGCACAATCTCAGGCAGCTTCAAAGTATATTAATAAAATGCTAGCAACTGAAGAACCTGCAAGACTCATTTCAGCAAGCCTTTTTTAAAGCAGAACCCATATTACAATCAAAAAGAGTGATACATTTATTTGATCTATTTTGAGAATGAAGTCAGCTCAAGGTCAATTGCTGATCAAGAACAATGGAGGAAAACTAGGTGAGATAATTTTAAAGCTGTTTGAACTAAGACACAGATCCAACCTGTTTGAATGGTAATTTATAAGAAATTATCCCAATTTACATAATTCAAGTGTTTTTACCCTGGTACCATGAAGAGGGTGATCTACATATGAATTAGAAGATATTGTTACAGATGATTTTCTCCCCAAAACTCTCCAAATTGGAACTCACACATGGAAAACATGTGCTATGGGAGAATGATCTAGCAGATATGAAACTTCTGTTTCCAAGGGAGAAGCTTAGTGTTTCAGGCAATACACAGTGCAGTCTCCAAAAAGGCACAGTTTATCCCAAGCAGCAACTGAGATTCCTTTATAGGGGAATTAGGCAGCCCAACACATTCTGGACTAGCTGAGCTCCTCTGGTTAATAACCAAAAGCCACCTGCAGAACTTCAGTAAGCACCCTTTTGTCCTCCTCTAACAAGCACACTCTCTCACGTATAGAATAGCAAGTTTCGCTGAAGACAGCCACAGCTGTCTTCCCTTTCCCTGCAAATGAAAGGGTCTGCACTCCTGCTACAAAATGGTTATCAAATGCAGTGTCAAAGCAAGTGTTTCCCCTCCATTGTAAGAGGCAAGCTGAATACTTTCGGCACAGCTTTCAGTGTCTTCAGACCCAACTGCAGCTGCACACACTCCAAACATTCTGCTCGCGGCTTCCTGTTTGCATTCCTGGGCTGGGGAGAAGGAGGACATTTCTTTCCAAGTCTGCTGTCTGCTCCTGGTTTTCCAGCTCTCTCTGTCTTTCTGCCTCTCTCTTTGTTCTTCCTTTAGGAAATCTTTGAGATTCATGAGCATAACAAGAAACCCTTCCCCCTTTTAAATTGGCTGGTTGTTTCAGAAAGGGGGGTGGGGAAAGCAAATAAATAAATAAATAAAATAAAAAAAGAAGGAGAAGAAGGAGAAGAAGGAGAAGAAGGAGAAGAAGGAGAAGAAGAAGGAAAATATAAAATAAAATACAACAGCCACCCTGGCCAGGAGGGTGTTCACTTACACTAGCAGCATTCTGGTGCTAGCCTGAACTGTCTGTGCATGTGTGTCTGTGTGTGTGCATGTGCATGTGCACGTGTGTGGCTTGCACTGAGATCAGTAAGCCAAGTACTGTCCAAAGATACAATGCCATTTCCTCCTGCTGATACCAAGGAGACAGGTTTTGCATTCAGAACTGTGTCAAGCACACTCTTTCTGGGGCTTTATACCCTCACCCACTGTATTCAGCAGACCACATTCTGCGCTCCAGGAGGGCTCACTGGGAGTCAGACATGCACATCTGAGGTCCAAATTAATGTCTGAATCAGTGTGTGTGACTCAAGGATGTGGTATTGGGACTGACAGGCCCTGACCATCATTTCAGCTTTCACTGCAGCTATCAATACTGATGCTTCTCACTTTGGTAATTTTCCTTGCCCATTTCTTCAACCACAAGGGATTACCTCCTCTTCTCCCATCTCCTCTTCTTTCCTACTCAGGGAATCCTTTCTTTGCTGTACCTCCACTACCATTGTTGTTAAGTATTTCAACTTTGTGTCTGAAACATCCATAAGATGTTTAAATGTGAGAAAAGAACTTCAATCATTTTGTGAAAATCTTGAGTATCATGCTTGCCAATGATGCTGCAGGCAGATCTCAACCAGTGGGTTAATGTTTCCTTTATAAAGTGAAGACACCTGATTTCTGTCAGTCCTTGACTTAAAAACATACTATCAGCCACGGCTTCCTAAATAACCATATCAAGTAGACAGAGAAAAGCAACTAAACTGGTAATCAGATGCCACTGAAGGGACACCAGCACAACACCTGCTGTCCCTGTACTGCTTTCAGGAAAAGGACTTCTGCTGTGCAAAGAAGTCTCTGGAGTATGCAGGGCAGATAAAGTTACAGCAACTTAGAGGATTTTGTTTCAGCTGATGCTTGGGAAAAGAGTTGATCCAGAGAAGCTCTTTGAGGAGGTATAGAGACCAGGGGTGAGGACTGACTCATGTGACTCTGGCACTTACTTCAGTAAGTATTGCAGAATTATGCTTCAACAAGGGAAGTGGTAGGAGTCTGAATACAACAAAAATGGCACTCCCGCATACAAGCAGGAGCAGAGGGACTGTGGAGCATGACTGTGCAGACTCTCACAACTCCAAACACTCTTTGTTGCTGCTGTGTTACAGAGATTGTTGTGTCCTCTGCACCTTGGGAAAATGAGGGGAAAATAACATATTTGTGTAACTGCTGGCAGGCTTTGCCAAAGCAGCTGCCATAGGCTCCATGTCAAAGCACCAGGGGAGCGCCTAATCCCCTTAGAAATTCAAAGGCATGTGAAACATTCTGTCATTACACTGTCTCTCTTCTACTCATCTCTCGCTCTTTGACTCTTCTGCATCCAGTTCCAGCTTCAGACAAGGGAAGCAGCGTTCAGTGTCAGCGTGATAAAATCACATTGTCTCAAAAAAAAAAGAAGAGAAAGGCTACTGTCAACAACTGGCATTAATTGGATGGATGGGTCAAAGAGACACTCTTTTCCCACTGCAGAAGGCTGGGGACATAGCAAGGGAATACAAGGGGAGTCAGGCAGTCCCTACCTCTACCATGATCAAGCAATGCTGTGCGTGTCCCCTGTGTTACACAGGAGATCAGCTGAGAGAATTGCAGCAAGATCTTCTGACTTTGAAAATCAGTGACCTAAACCACTGGATCTTCATGCAGTTGTCCAAGGATGTTAGCCTCAGCAGACACACACTGATTTATGTCAGCTGATGCCCCACCTGATGGAGAATTTTATGAGATATCACTGAATTTGAAACAACAGAATCCAAGTAAACAACTACAATACACATGAGGGGAAAAAACAAAAAACAAACAAACAAAAAAAACCAGTTTCCTCTGTGAGAATAGGCTTCAATTTAGGGGTGCTCTGCTAATGCAGAAGCTACATCGAACCCTATTTTCTCATACTCAGCATTGCACGTGGGCAGTTTTTGATATGACAGAAGAAAGCTAAATACAATTGAGTAAATTGGAAGTAAGGTGCACACTGATCTGCTTCTGCAATTATGGCTCAGAGACAGCAATCTGAGTTCCTGATGCTTTAGCATTTTGGAGGCAGTGAAGTGAGGCCCTCTGACAAAAATATCACCCAGTGTGTTTTTATTACCACATAATCCAAGCCTTTGCCACTTGTCCACATACCACTCTTTAATGCAAACCTCATGTCATCCTGCTCTTTTCAGGTCCCGATTAACTCTAAAATGCCCAGATTTTCAAAGCTACTGGAGAAACAGATCCTTTCAGTCAAGAATGTAGAAAGGGAAGGGAGGGAAGGAAATGACGGGGGAGAGAGAGACCTTGAATTGCTTACCACTTCAAACCGATAAAGAAAATTAAAAGTAAAAATATGGAAACATTCATTTGATGTCTTCTGTGCTTACAGATGAAACATCACTTGATATTATATAGTATGCCATATGAAAAGACATGGAGTACAGAATCAATATGACAGTTCCCTATTGTTCTGGGCAGTCAATGGTGTCAGCAGCAAGGTTTTAAAATTATTTTTCCTCTACCTGGCAGATGGAGAACAAAGGTTTTTGCTGCCCCTTGAGTTTGCTGGGTGAACACTGACAAATGCAGTTGACATATATTAATTTTAAATCATCGCTCAATCAGGTACCCTCCTAGGAAACAGCGTGCTTTTTTGTTTGTTGGTTTGTTTTTTTTTGTTTGTTTGTTTCATTTGATTGTTTTCTTCCCTGAAATAGAGTAACCAGACAAATCTTATTCCAGCTTGCTTCCAAAGCCAGATAAGACTAAGCCTCTTCTTAAACAGAAGACCACAAAACTGAGAATTGAGAAAGTTCATTTCATGGGACACAGTAAGATTATTTTCAGGAAAGTAATCAAATGTTCTTCTTCAGTATCAGACAGGCTACTTGGCTACTTGACCTTTCTGGGACGTGACCTACTATCTGTGTGATCATCTAACACATGTGGAAGTTCTGGAGAATATCACAAAACTTATAGGATTCTGCACTGAGTTTTTTGTTCTTTATGATCATGGTGTATATTGAGACTTCTCAGAATTCTCTATAAGGGAGCATCAGGAACAATCATCTATGTACCTACTTTCTACAAGGATATGCAATTTTTTTGGAACTAATACCACACTACACTAAAGACGCACCATAATACACTGCTTGACACAAAAATGGCAGAAAGCATTGTCAGCCACCTAAGTTTAATCACTGTGGGCTTTTCTTGAGTCCCATAAAGGAAAACATGGAGGATAGACTTGCTCATGCTACAGCCACTATTATGCATAATGAGTTCAATTTCTACTGTCTTATAGCACTGAGCTTAATTCAGAAAATTTTTCCCCAAAATTTGTGCAGTCCTATTATAAGATGCTTGGCATGACAAAAAGCTGGAAATTTGCCATTAAGTTACAATAAGTTCAGCAAGTAATGCTGATAGGATTTGAGCATTAACTCACCAATGGAGAATGCCAGTGCATTCGTAGGATCATCAGTGTAATGGATTCTGGCATTCCCCTCTTACCATCTTTACAAATGTCACTTTCATTCTATTGTAAATTAACCCCAATTTCTTCCAAAGCTTCAAAATAAGGCTTGCTTGCAAGCAACCAGCCCTATCCACTTTGCTGCAGAATGTATTACAGCAGGAAATATGTATGGATAACATATAGACAAATCGTTAAAGATATATACTGGACATTCCTTAATAAATGCACAAGTTTGATCGACAATTAGCTTAGACTATTTTCTGTGACTGGGAAGGAGCAAGCAGAGGCAGAAATTGTCCCAAGTAGAAGGCAGCAGAGATCTTCAGTTAAGTGAACTGGTTAACATCCTGATGGATCTGGATTTTATGTAAATTAGCAAAGGGCCCTTATAGTGAAAGATGCGACACCAATGCACACTACTGATGGATCTGCCCTTAACCTTGCCCATTTAATATTGGAGGATTTTATTGCTTACTAGAGTGTAGTCTCCCATACCTTTATCAATTATTCATTCTGGAGAGCAGCCTTCTCTATGCAGTAGCAGGAGAATCTGTAGGTTAGATCTAATTTACTCTTTTAACCAGTTTACTCCAGTATCAAGTATTTAAATTGGCCTCACTGTGCTTTCATACGTTACAGCCATATATCAAAGCAATTTGTGCAAATGCCAGCTGAGCAGCCAGCTATATGTATCATGTATTCTGAGATTACACAGTTCCAAATGCCTTTGTAAGGCAAACCTTTCATGAATAAATCAGGAAATACCCTGATGCATGCTTTATGTAGAGCAAGGTATTCTATTTAGGTCACAGGAAGGTTCTGCCAGGTTTGCTAAAATGAACAAATCCCCAGTGTGTACTCTCACTCCACCACATTTCATAACACAAGCAAACATCTCCCACTCAGTCACCACTGTGCATTTGTGACTGCTGATGACCCTGCACTTGCTAAGCATTGGTTTGATAACTTGAAGCTCAAATAGCTTGCAAACCAGAAGGCAAGCTGCTCTGGTGTTTATGGCTGTTCTGCCCCACACAGGGAGTAACAGTGGTTAAAAAATAATAATGATAATAATATATAGATCCAAATCAAAACTCTGTCTCTTTCTTGCTGGAAGGAACCTAGAGCATGTACCTTTTCCACAGGGCTAAAAAGGAGTGGACAGCAGACAGATCTGATAACATAACACATGATGAGAAGTTCTCAGTGCAGTTCGTAGTTCTTGTCCAAGCAGCTGACAGATAGATGAGAATCAACCCATTAGGTGCAGAATATCTAAACAGCAAAACCAGGCCATGCAGTCACCTATTTCCTCTGCCTTATTTTAATATGTTTTTGGTTGTTCTGATCACTCTTTCTGCAGCAAAAATGTCTATGATAATGTTCCAGGAGAAGGAGAAGGAGAAGGAGAAGGAGAAGGAGAAGGAGAAGGAGAAGGAGAAGGAGAAGGAGAAGGAGAAGGAGAAGGAGAAGGAGAAGGAGAAGGAGAAGGAGAAGGAGAAGGAGAAGGAGAAGGAGAAGGAGAAGGAGAAGGAGAAGGAGAAGGAGAAGGAGAAGGAGAAGGAGAAGGAGAAGGAGAAGCGGAACCGGAAGGAGAAGAAACAAGAGAAATGCTAGCAGAGTTAAGGGAAATAAATCACATCCTACCAAAAATACCAAACATAGGTGTTTTTTTTTTTCTTCAAAGACATGGCTTTCAGAGTAGAGAAATGGAGCTCCAAGTCAAAGTATTAGAGGATTACCATTCAATATTCACATTAGTGCTTGCAAAAACTTCCCCAAACATCAGTGGAACTTGCATGAGTGGCTGAGGATAAAGACTGGCCTTCTGCATGAAGGAGGCCTCTGCATGAAGGAGGCCTCTGCATGGCCATACTCCTCCTGCCTCAGCTACTGCCCACCTGGCCCATGAAGATGCCTAGCCACACCCACATGTGCAACATGCCTCCTCATCTCCTGGATATTATTCATGATCATTATCCTTCCTTTCTTCTCCTTTCCCTCCCTGCTGTCTCTCCTCTGCCATATCCTTGGTGGCACAACACATTCCCTGCTCACACTACAGTTTCCCCACCCCTCCATCTACTCTCAGGCACTGTGGTCAGGTAGAGAAGAGCAGCAGAGCAGGGTTGCAGTGACCTTGAACAAAGCAAGATACTTTCCTTTACCTCAGTTTCCTCCATGCAAAATGCAAGGTATATTCACTTCTGTAAAGCATTCCAAAGTTTTTTGACGAAAGAGACCATGTAACACCCACACATTATGGCGATCAAACTTCCAGCCTTCTTAGAAAGCCTTGCCTGCTTCCAGACCCCATAGAGGCTCCTCTTTCCCCCCAGAAAATATTTTGGTCTTTGACAAACAGCTGTATTGTCTTGACCAACGTCACTGCAGCAGCCAGTTGACCTGATTATCAAAGTCCAGCCCTGAAAGAAGGTATTGGAGTAATGCAGACTGCTTTGTGTAAGTCCAGTACTCTGCTTTCAACATTATCTGCCAAAGCTTTCTGATTGTTTGGAAATTTGTTGGCCTGTCTACATAAGAAGTATTGAAATAGATTAGTTACTAAAACAGCACGGTGGCCTGTGGAACATCTCCCTTCAACAAATGGGAAATCTTCAACCAGTGATACTTTCAACAGAGTGTAAATAAGTCCAGGACATTTTCTTAACTATTCCAGGCTCTTTTTAGATCACAGCGGAGAACAGTAAAAGAAAACTGCTCTCTGTACCATTTATGTCTGTTTCATGCCTTTCATGCTTTTCCTTGATGTAAATTCAGCCTGGATCAAGTCTGAGGACATCATCAACATTGAAGAAAAAAATAAACCAAGCAAGGGCAGGAACAAAGTGAAGAAAAAGTAAACCCCAAGGATATTAAGGAAGAGAACTACAAGGGGGAAAATATGAAATTTGAGGCTGTTAAAAATAAACCTCGAAGAAAAAATGAACAAAATGGATACAATTAGAGGGACAGTACCAACCCTACCATAGCTATATTAAAATCTTTTTACTTTTATCTTTTTTTTTCCCTCAGAACCACTGGGGGGTTCTTATCACACTCCAAGATATATATTTTTGCATGGTTAAGGCAATGCAAGCCATACAAATCATGGAAGGAAAAAAAAAATTCTTGCAGAATCCTTGTTTTTCTTTTTAATTAACATGTTTTAAGGTCTTTTTCTTTGCCTTTCTGAGTCTCCAGAGCATACTTGGGAAATGTTTTCCAGCCTCACTGTTACAGTAGGCGCTAAAATGTTGCCTGTTTCAAAATGCAAGCCAAGATGCTCGGGTTTCCAGGAAGTGGATCTTGACAAGAAACACCAAATACCAGGAGACTCATGATAAAATCACTAGTGCCAACAATGCTGCATGTTAAGATTTTTTTAAAATTAATATTACCTCAGGGATTAGCAACTGGTCCCAAACTATACACACTGTGACTCAAAAACACTCTTAGGACATTAATCTTCTCACTAATGATTAGCAATTTGTATTCTAATAGGGCCTGTAGGACCCAGACAACATTGAGGTCCCATTGTTCTAGGGCAGCGCATACACACAGTGGGACATTGAGCAGGCTCACTAATAAACAAGGCAGACTACAGGGAAAGGAAGGCACAGATAGTTGAACTGTCTTGCCAGAGATCACACAGCAGGTCTGTCTTTCTATCTTATGGAGGTTAGAAACACATACATACAACTCTTCAGTCTTAGGAGTTATTTTAATTATTGTCAAACCAAACTAAGATGAAAAGAATACAGGCAGAGTGTGTATACTTTCACAGATGAGTTGAACACCAGCTGAGATGAGGAACAGAATTCTCTAGGGAGTAATTTCTTGTTAATTGCTCAACTTCAGACATTTTCTTGGAAGACCGTATAAATTGCAGGCATGAATTGTTACAGGAGGGTCACAGCTTCTTCTGAAGAATCAAGTGCTATTCACTGACAGAGAGCACAATGGGGGCAGAGGGGGTGGGGGGGCGTTGTCTGCCTATTGGCACCTCTTAGAGATGTCAATATGCCTGTGAGAACCATGCAATGCGACTGCAAGAGCTCTCTCTTGCAGCAAGATGCAAGTTGCATTTGGGTAACAGGCCAAGAATTTATTAGTATTTCACACAGATGTAATCCCACCTTTGTACTCTTACCTGCAACCTACATGATAATACTATGAAGACTCTGCTAATCAAGGAACAGTTAAATAATGTATCAACAGATGATACTACATACATTTTAAATAAATATACCACTAAATGTTTAAAAGTAGTAAACAGTCTTACATACACAGACACATACACAGAGTGCTACATTTTTAGCAAGGCTGATAACACATTCCCTTTTTTTAAGAAAGAACATCCACTTCAGTTCATTTAAAAACACTGTTTTACACTTCTTCCTCATTAATATTCTTCCTGCTCAGTCTTTTGGAAAAGTATACAGGACCAGTCATTCCTATGTACTTCAGAGAGATTTTTAAGGAATTACTGAGAATTGGCTCTTTCAACTTTTTCAACATCTTTGCAAAGATAACTTCTGTC
This sequence comes from Cygnus atratus, assembly GCF_013377495.2. Lineage (NCBI taxonomy): Eukaryota > Metazoa > Chordata > Aves > Anseriformes > Anatidae > Cygnus > Cygnus atratus. Next base: position 51,819,149 of record NC_066396.1, read on the forward strand.
TAGAGCTTACCTGTCTTGGGTTGGCTGCTTACTTAGTGCATGCATCACCAGCTGTGCTCTCCCCACTTCAACAGTGGAAGTGAACATCTCTCCATGTTCCCAAGTACTCTCAGCTTGAGCAAGTCAGCAAGAAAAGACATGCTCCCTTGCCTAATTTGGACAGAAATATGTGAGGCATTCCTCAGCCAGGAGTCGCTAGGTGCTGGCACAGGAGCATCTAACCGATAGCTTCAATTCTTGAAGGACATAAACCGCCTCCCTCTCCCTCCAGCTTTCCTGAAGTCAACGTTATGCCAGTTAAAGCTGGTTGAGACCCTTGCCCATTTTCCAGTGAGCTGTCTGTTGTATAAGCTGTACTGCTATGGATTAGGCTGTTATGGAAGGTAAGATGCCAGAGGACTGTCATCTGCTTGGTCTTCACATGAGCATGATGGGCAAGCTGCCATGACACATCAAAAGGTCCAGAAGTGCCAAAGCCCCCTGTGCCATGCTGCCCCTGCTGCCTCTTGTGGCATGTAGACAAGCCAGAATAACTTTCCCAGATACCATCCTGGTAGCTCAGTCAGGATGATTTTTCTTCCCCTGAGAGCTGATTGTCTTCTCCCACATGGACACCAGCTTCAGAGGCTATTATGCCACATGCACCATCCCAGCTGTTCTGAGCAATATGGGATGTGAATGCCCAAATGAAGAATCGGTGCTTGCAGCTGTAATCCTATCCATACTGCCATATTGCAAGAGGAGAAGGACTGTTTTGGCCTTTGAGAAAGAGTAGGTGGGGTATTTTTTCCATGTACAGCAGTGGTGTACAGAAAACACCGTAATGAAACTAAAAATTTAAAGTTTAAAAAAAATAAATAAATAACACTACTCAGGAGCCTCAGGAACAAGCAGGTATGTGTGCACTTGACCCAAAGCAAGGCCAAAGTGAACACCAATGCAAATCAGACAAGAAACTGCTAGCTTGCTTGCATGGTTGTATCTTACGCAGATATAAAAAAAAAGCTCTGTCAACTTCTGTGGAGCTATTCTGATTTACATCTGCTGAGGCCATGAGCCATAAAGTCTCTCTTATTAGTCATATCTGATTTTGTTACTACCAGTACAAATTCACATTATACCAGGATCTTTCGTAGTCTAAATTCATAACAGTACTTCTGAAATAAATGTTCATTCCCTAGTCCTTCTGGAAGAAGTCCCATGTAAAGTCCCATGTAAACGAAAAGTATCTTGACTCGCAGTGGTTTAATTTTCAGAGCCAGGAGCAAAATGCTTGGAACTCGTATGCCCTACAGAAAGAAGAGGGACAGAGCATGTAAAATACCTCACTGGAGAGTACAAACAAACAACAACACTGATTTAATGCCTTTAAAAAGCCACTTGTCCTGAAGCATTAGTCCCTCCTCTATTAATGCATGCACAATCTACTTATTTTCACAAACCAAATGAGTGCCCAGAAGGTGCAGAAGTTTCAACTTTGCCTTTTGTGCTTGTCTTATAAAAACTGGAGTGAGGCACAGAGGCTGGAGCTGCAGTCCCTTACACCTGCTCTGTCTTATCAGGGCTGTTGGGTGGCACCTTATTTATTGATGGGATGATATTCAATAATTGCAGACGATGTTAGATAAAAACGAGGATGGCATAGGAATGGCAAACAAGCAGCTTTCTCGGTGTCCTTAAGAGCTTTCTAAAATAGAAGCTGTGTGTGAAGCACCTTGCCTGTCAAAGCTTCCTTCACTTTGATGTCTAGAGCTTAGCAGGGAGTTACTTATTTTGATCGTGACTTCTTGAAAATGGGAGCTTCAGATCTGCTTGCAACTCCGTTCATTTCTGACAGAGGGTGAACCAGTTTCTCTTTACTAGGGCAGGAGAACAGAAAGGGTGTGGGAAAAATGGCAGAGGACTTGGATGCCATGGGGGAGTGCAGGGGGCAGTAGGGCGGGAGGCACCAAGGAAGCAGAGACCCAGACACCCATACAGGGCTCCAGCTGTGCACAAACGTTTGCCTTCAGGCAGAGGATCTAGATGTTTTGGGCAGACTGTTTCACTTTAGGTAGGACACTGTTCAGCAACGGGGCTCACCGTGAAAAAAAAATAATCAAAAAACAAAAAACAAAACAACTTTGGCTCATTCTAACCAGTTCTCAAATTTTACTTTTTTCTTCAGCTGACAGTAGCTGCAGTGGAAAGTGTCAAGTACCCCTAACAAGCGATTAAGATGGGCAATACAGAACTTCACAAACAGGCTGCCTGACAAGTCTTCCCCATCAACACAGACTACAGAATCAGCATTCAAATGACCAGGGAAGCTGACTCTATTGACATCTGGCTCCTCTTTCAGCACATTAATTATCCTCTTGGGTTCTCCCATCTTCAGCTGCTTCCACACAGATGCCATCTCATCATTTATCTGCTCCAACATTTTCCCCCCATCCTGAACAACTGCACTCTTTTCTTCTTGCTAGGTATTCCTGCTTCAGCAGATGCATTTAGCCCGCAAAATGAGCTTGCCCCATCAGTGTTTGTCTCAGCAATGTCTTCAGAGCACAAACTAATAAAGAAGAATACACTATTTTGTTAACACATGGATTCCAGGACATAGCTGCATCACAGTAGGCTCTATCCAAAACCAGGATCACTAAGAAAGAAAACCCATCAGCAGCAACTTCAAAAGAATAATGGGACACAGCTTATTCTGTCATGCAGAAAACTTTTTTTTTTTTTTTTTTTTTTTTTTGGGTCAGCCAGAGACACTGAGAAGACTTGCAAACACAACATGTCCCAGGAGGGATTCAAACCAAGCAGAGCTTAGTAGAGGGTCTGACATTTGTAGCAATACACATTATGAAGGAAAATATATATATATATTTGAAAATAATCTTAGAAATTCCAAGTAAGTAGCTACAGCAGCATGGGTCATTACGAGTGGGAGTGAAATATAAAACAGGATCCCTAGTTTCTTGTTCTCTGCCTGGCCTGGGCTGGCGTTGCTCTCTCATTAAGAGCAGGGAGCAGCAGCTTAGTCCAACAAGCAGGATGCTATGCATTCTAAAGTGTTCTTGCTGTGACTTTGGAAACTGGTGTCTTCTCCAAGAGCCTGACAGCAGGCTTGTTTGGATTCTGACAGAGCAAGGATAATGGAGTCTTTTCTGGAGCTCAGACATTCAGGTTAGTTGCTTGTGCCAATAGCTCTCTACACCTCAGGATCAATAAGCTCAGCAAGATTTCTGGGCTCGGTAACTGCTCCATTATAATTGCAAAAACAACCCTTTTCATCAATAAATCAACCTAACAAGTAACCTATCTAGGACATCCTATCAGGGGTGTTTCTGATGATGCAGCAAGTTGTTTCCTTCACTGCACTGTTGCTGAGTGCATAACACAATACTACTGCTACATTGCATTAGCCATGTCCAACTCTTTTGGACACTCTGGAGTATGCAGAACAATTCACAAGTGCCTCAGCACTTGCTGAAGTGCTTCAGCAAATCACAAGTGGTAAATTATTTCTCTTTATAATATCCACAATACCAGATTTTATCACATTAACACCCTGTGACAGCTTTGCAAGGAAAAATTGTTAGACATACACTTCTTACTTCTTAAAGTGGCTAACAACTGTTGAGATGGTGACATACTTCTCTCAGATGCAGGACCAGAATTAGGATGAATTCAGGAAAACCTTTTGCAAAAGAACCCATAAATAAGAAGCTTACCAAACATTAGCCCAGATCAGCATTATCAAGGGAACACAGCACCAGTATCCTGCATCACTGCTACGTACTGCATGCATTCACTAATGCTTCAGTCCTGTATCTTAGTATATAGATTTCATAATCATAAAATTACCTCTTGTTTTATTCCTTTGTTCCATAGCTTAGATATGAAATATTTAGCTGGTTACTTCATGCAATATTTGCCTAATGTTAATTCACAGCTTGGGGAAAAAAAAAAAAAAAAGACTAATAAACAGGAATTAACATTAGGTTTCTTGGATTACAGGTGGAAGGCTATACAGTTAGCTGGATTTTCAGGAATCCTGTCAGTCAGTAGCTATCAAAGCTTGTTAAATTTCCTTGTTTAAATATTACTGTTTTGAGGAACTATTTTTCAGTCCTAATGATACCAAAACTGTGATGATAACACATATTCATTGCAACCTTTTCAACATTTTCTTCCTTGTAAAGTTTGGAGAGCTTTAAACCACTAGGCAAGTGTGTTAATCTTGGGGGACATCTTTCAATTCCTATAGGAAAAAAAATGTACCTACTCCATCCTTTCTCCTGTAATGTCTTTGCTGAAGGAATCTCATTTTAACTACCTTATCTGACTTTCCCAGTGAGAAACTCTGGAGAAATGAGCTCTTATCCTTAAGGGAGGAGGATCGGGTTGGAAAACATTTAAACAGATAAGATGTACACAAATCCATATGATTTGATGTGATGCCCTCACAAGAGATGAGTGAATTCACCAAAGTCATTGTGAGGCCACCCATGATAAGCTCAGAAATGTCATGGAGATCAGGAGAAGTTCCCAAGGACTGTAAGAAACCAAATGTTACTCCTGCCTTCAAGACAGACAAGAAGAAAGATCCTGGGAACAGCAGGCCAGTCATTTTCAGCTCAATCCATGCGAGGGCAATGGAGCAAAACCTCTTGGAAACTGTTTCCAAGCATATTAAGGACAAGAAGGGGATTAGGAGTAGGCAGCGAGGATTTGTGAAGGGGAAGTCATGCCTGACCAGTGGACAATGATATGAGTGGCTCAGAAGTTGAGGGCAGAGTGGCAGATGTTGTTTATATTGACTTTTACAAGGTTTCCAGTGCTGCCTTCCATAACATCATCATAGACAAACTGACGAAGTGCAGGCTAGATAAGTAGACAGTGAGGTGGACTGAACACTGGATGAGCTGCCAGGCTGAGAGGGCTGTGATCAGAGGCATGAAATCCATCTGGAGACCAGCCACCAGCTGTGTGAGTGGGTGACACACCAGAGAGGTGTGCTGCCGTTCAGAGAAACCTCAATAGGCTGGAGCAATGGGCTAACAGGAACTTCATAATGTTCAACAAAGGGAAGAATGAAGTCCTGTACCGGGACAAGAATGCACCCTTGCATGACAGGGACCAGCCTACTTAAAAGCAGCTAGGCTGAGAAGGACCTGGAGGTCTTGGTGGGCCACATCCCAGGATGTGGTTTCGTGGCAAAGGTCGTTGAGATCCTGTGCCGCTTTCAGAGGACATTGCCAGAAGGTCAAAGCAGGTGATCCAAGCAGCCCAAAACTCCCTCACCAACATTATGATTCTATGATCTTCCCCTCTACTCAGCCCTGTGAAGGCACACCTGAAGTGCTGTGTCCAGCACTGGGCTCCACAGGACAAGAGATACATGCACATACAGAGGAGAGTCCAGCAAAAGGTAATAAAGATGGTAACAGACTGGAGAACCTGTTGTATGGGGGAAGCTGAGAGGGCTGGGAATGTTCAGCGTGAAGAAGACGAGGCTCAGGGGGATCTCATCAATGCACATAAATAACTGACCAGGGGGCATAAGGAAGACTGAGCTAGCGTTTTCTCACAGCACCTCATAAAAGGACAAGATGCAATGGACACCAATTGAAACACGGGATATTCAACTGAAATGTCATTAAACAAAACAAAACGAACAAACAAAAAGACCTTTTTTTTACAGGGTGGGTGGTAAAAATCTGGAACAGGTTGCCCAGAGAGCTTGTGGAGTTTTTTTGTTTGTTTGTTTTTGTTTTTTGTTTTTGAGAAATTCAAAACCATACTGAAAAAGGTTCTAAGAAATCTGTTCTAACGGCCACTGTTTGAGTAGGGTATTGCTTAGGCAATGTCCAGAGATGCCTTCATCTTCCACCATGCTGTGATTCTGTGATTCTGGCTGTTAGCTAGTCTATACTTCTTACCTAGTTTTCCAGCTGGGTAGCTGCCAGCATGAAGGGTTTCGCAGCTGCTGCCAAAGATTGATTTCACCCCTTCCAGAGCTTGTTATGTAACAAAAGGAAATCAGACATATCATGAACTGGCAAAGTCCTCAAAGACTCAGTGTGAATATGGGGGAATGAGAAGGAAGGGAGAAGCACCCTTTCAACATATATCATTTCACGCATTTTACCACACAATGAACTGTGACTGTAAACATGATGAATGGTGAATACAAGCAGTTGTGCACTGGGTAAAACGCACAGTACAGGGAATCCACACCAGTTCATTTTAAGTTTGAGTCTGTCCTTTTAGGAGACCATCAAAGTTTCTGTAGCATGCCAACTTCAAATCATCATCTGCAGTCATCACCACAGGTTCAGAATCTATTCCAGCGTGTATTGTAGCCAGCATTCTACATTTTGGATGTCTTCAGGAGAGCCAAATACTTGCCTACTCTGCCGCTGAGTTAACAGCAAAAGACATTCGTGCATTTGGGTCTTCGTGGAGCTAGCTTCCCTCACAGCCCTAAGGAGACTTCTGACACTGGCACTTTATGCCCCAGCTCACCTGAGAAAGGAGAAAGGGACTTCTTGAGATCTGTGAGTCAAACAACTTCAGATGAACATGGGTGTTCACTGTATTCAACTCTGTCAGAAAAATTCTTCCAATATTAGCAATGATGGTAACGTTTGAAAGATCTGGGGCTGTATTTTTGAAGTTATGATGCCTAATTCTTGGTTATTCTGACAAGTCGATCCCTCTCCCAGTGTGTGTGTTTACATGGGACTTACTAACCTCAGCAATATCTTGAGGGTGTTCACAGTGGTGAATGCACGATGACCTTTTTATCTAACCAGTGAAATAAAATCTAACATTGGCCATGGTACTGCTGCCTGAAAGCCTCCGTGTGACTTTAGATTGCAATGTCAGTGATTGCTCTTCTCTTGTGTTTGTTTAGGTTCTATTTACATGTATATTCTGCCTTCATGTAAGGCCATTCATATGCTGAAGATTTATTGAGCTCATCTACCATTATTCTTTCAACTACAGCACTTTTTTTTTGCAGTATATCTGAAGTTTTCTTCCATATATTGATTAGATATGAGGCGGTGTAGCACGTACAGATATACACATACATAAAAATAATAACAAAAAAAAAAAACAACACTTGTCTTTAGGCAGTTTATGTTCTCTTCTGGATTTAGAGGCAACCAAAGAAGTCCGAGCCTAAAATAATGACTTGTGAATTATCTAGGCACCCTCGAACTGCTCCTTACAATTGCAGCAGTGATGTGTACAGATTCATTTCCCTTTGGGCGCTATAACTGCAGCTGACTTAGCATGACTCTTTGACATGTTATAATCATGTTGAAGTCACAGTATTTTGCAAAAGAAGGAGTTCACTTTGCAGTATCTATAGTCTATTTTTCAACTCTATTAAGTATTCAATGGCACAATTCATCAGTGCCTTCCTGCCCTGAATAGCTACAAAGTGTTATATAGAAAACACACTTTACACAAAAGTGGAGCACCCATATTACCTATTGCAAACTCTGTAGTGCTAGTACAAGAAATATACTATTGTGAGGGGGATTTGTTTGTTTGTTTTTTAGCCAGTTGTTGCTAGCATTGTACTCCTGAGGTTGAGGAATCAGCCTAGAACTTCCAAGCATTTTTCTTCAGAAGACCACTACCCTCTATTCCATGCTTTTGAAGGTCACTCTGGAACAGGCTGGATGGAAAATCAGTTATTCTACCTATATATGTGTGTACATGTATTTACTTATTTGGAGTTGGAACAAACAAAAAAGCACAGGTAACATTCCAGGTGAGATTCTAATATTGGAATGCTTTCATGGAAGTTTCATGTGTCAAAAACACAGGAGCATAGGGAGAATGATTAGCATTATTTTATTTTTTTACTCCTTTACTTGCCCAGCTCTAGGAACGCAATCTGTGTAGGACTTGCAGGGGCCAGGCAGTGGGGCAGTCACCACCTCCATATGGCTGGAATCGAAATGTTCTGTTGTCCCAGCATATGGGAGCCCTGGCAGCTGGTGGGTGTTCATATAGATTGTACGACATGGTGAGGTCTTCCTGAGAACCCTAGGGACCTCCGGAGTACAATTATAGCTGTGAAGTTTCTTCTTGGCTGGAGTGCTGTCTAACAAAATAGAGGAACCATTTTATCTGTACAATTGTTATACAAGTAACAAGTCTTTCTATTGCTGTATCTGAGGTGGTTGCTCAGACAGTGAGGTCTCTCAGCAGACGTCAGGACCAAACGACCCTGAAGAATCATAATGAAACTTGATCCCTGTTGAGCAAAGCTGTGTATATGAGCTGATACTACTATGTTCTGGACAAAGAAATAGCTTGAACTACACTGTTTCTGAGGTCAGCTAGGAAAAAAAAAAAAAAAAAGGCTGGAAACTTCTCCATGAACCTAGGCATTCAAGTTGGTAGAGGTTAGAGACCCTTGCACATCCTTGGAAAGTTAATGTAAGCCAAGCTATAGCCGCCCTTTCTACACCTTCAAATCTCTTCAATTTCTTCTTTGCTTCCTTCCTTCTATTGGTGCATTCCATTGCCACCTGTCCACAGTGCTTCAGATTTTTTTCATCAAGTTCCTACCAAAGCTGTGCAAAGACCTCTTTAGAAACACGGGAAGTCCAAACGGGACAAATTTGCTCTTCAAGACAATGAATCTATTTTTTCTCAGCTGTACATCTATCCAAGCTGATTTCCTTTACATGCCATTCATTGTCTTCTGAGACTCTGCTGTGGATACGGGGAAAGTAGCTGGTGCTCTCTACAAGTATTTTCTTATTTCAGATAACACTATATTTATGTTTCTTTGGTTCCGAAAATCAGATGAATCTTATTTCTTTTGTTTATTTGCCTTTCTGGACAATCTTTGGATCTGTCATAATACCAGATAAAACAGACCCTCGTAAAAATACTTATGCTTAATTGTTTTTAAGGTTCTGAGCAACAGAGAAGCATTGTCTTACGGTTCAAGGTGCCCCACGCTACTGCCAAATATCCAATTAATTGAAATTAAAGAAAAAATAGCAAACAACAAAAAGGATGAGGAAATAGATAAAATGTGCTTTTCAATCAAGCCATTCACTCCACCTAATTTCCTCTCTTTTGTAAAAATAATACTTTCAGATATATTTGCAGTCTCTGAAGAGAAAGTCTATGTGTTGTTTTTCCAGCTGCCGCATGTTTCAGTGGCATGTTGTTGCACTGCATGTCCTTTATCAGAATCCTTTGGGATGCGTAATGCACATCACAATAAGAAGCTGAGGATGATACAAATAATTATAATGTGTGATGCAAACCCACTGTTATAAAGTCAATCTCTCAGCAAATTCATCAACTCGACACATGATGTACAGTACCAATTTTATGTAAATGAGTTGTCTAATCCTGCTGGGCAAAATTACTCTCTGATGTAAACTCTGTTAAATTCAATGGAGTTACACCAGGAATTCATTGTTTTGCTCATAAGATCTGAAGCCATACTTTGCATGTCTCATTCATTTGGAAACCATGGTAATAAGAACAAGAGTGAAATCAGTTTATTCTGAGTATCAAAGGTATTATATTTTCTTTTGTTTAAAACAAAAGGCTACCTTCAATATTAGAAATTACTCTATTATCATTTTACAAACACAAAATATTAACTTAGAAAATCGTATTGATTTATAAAGCTCTAAAAGAGCAAAGAAGCCTAATAAACACAATGAACTAGTTTTTGCTGAATCTTTCAACCTTTGGGTCAAGAATTAACTTAAATTAATTAAGTTTAATGCCTAGAATACAAAAAGCATTAACACTATAAACTGTCTAAAAGAACAACACAAACAAAAACAAACAAACAAACAATGAGACTGAAACAGGCATGAAAAGCAGTTAGCTGGTTTGGTTAGCATTATTTTGTACAGAGCTGTAAAATAAATGAACAAACAAACAAAAAACCCGCAAAGACAAATCCCCAGACTAACAACTGGATTACTCTAATGTAGTAAAAATGTGCCAGTTACCCTGAAGTTTAAAAACATACATAAATGGTGATATCCAACTTTTGTTTTTAAAATTTACTTATTATTAATGAACCATAGCACTAGTACTTACGGAGTCTAAATTAAAATTGGATTAAAACTATTTTGGGAAACGTTTCTGGATATATCCAAATTTTATGGCACAGTCTCAGCCAGGATATTAAATCTGAACAACACAGGCTTTGGAGGTAGTACAGCTTTAGAAGACAGAACCTTTAGACGTTAGCAGCGATGAGTTCTAAATGGAAGTCCTACACATTTCAGGTTTGATTTTGTGTAGTCAGATCAAAGCCTGTCACCACCAGTTTTCTTTTTACACTATATGCCAAGCTGAATGAGGACTTACATTTTACTTCACTTCAGAAATTTTATAAAGGGCTTATTCTATGAAGAATCTCACCTTTCTTGATGTTAGATTACTGTCCAGAGAGCAGGAGAAAAAAAAAAGCATATAATTTTGAGCATTTAGATTCAAACTTCGTTATCCAACACGTAATAAGAATCATTAAAGATATTGCAAACTTCTTACTATGAAATAGATGTCATTGCTTTGCTTCAGATCACACAGTGAAGTGGGATGATCAGAATATTTTCCACAACTTTCTCACTCCACTTCTGCTTATCGAAGTTAAATACATGTGGTAGGTGATGTTCCACAATGTCTCTTTAACATGACTAGCAAATGGCCAACTATCGCTTTATGTATAACAGCTAGTTTTGTGACATCCTGCTATTAGATTCAGTCCACTTCCAAGGGTAACAGAATGAGTATAAAGCAATGAACCTTACTCCAATCTTGTTTGCATTTTTCAGTACCCTTATTGGAGAGATATCATGAAATTTGAGGTAGCCCACTGATAAATAAAAGCAGAATCAGGTCCAATAACAACTTGTGTAAAATCATTTTTCAGCTTAGGTAATATCTTATATCAGTAAGGTACTTGCATGAAGAAATAAAAAATAAAAAGATAAAAAAGAAAAGAAAACAAAAAGGCAACCATTGGATGCCTGGACTTACTTGGAAAAGTCATCCAAAATCTTTGTGTATTGTAAATATACTTTTCTTTCTTTCTTTCTTTCTTTTTCTTTCTTTCTTTCTTTCTTTCTTTTTTTCTTTTTTTTTTTTCTTTTTTTAATATCTTCTGCCCTCCAGATGGTCTACTGTGATGACATACACCTGTTCAGCGTCAGCTATTACCCATAGCGACATATGGCAATTCACATATTGCCTGGGCTGAGGAGATCTGGGATTCAGGTCACCTGGGGTCTGTTTTCAAGTGGTGTGATGGCAGCTGTGGGAAACATGATGACTGACAGAAAATTGCTGTTCCTCTCACCAGCAGAAAAATGTAGATGTCTTTAAAAACCCAGCAGCTGTACCTTAACTTCACCATGTAGGTGTAGACAATGTTGTGAGTGGCTTCTTCAGCAAATGTAATATGATGGTGGTGCAATGCTATCATATTACATATTTTCAGTGGGAGGAATTGTTCAACATGGACAACATGAGCTGTTATGGTAACAACTCTTGAAGTGTGCTGGCTAGGGAGGGCTGAATTGGCTCAGAGCATAATGAATCTGTGGACCTCTGCCCATTCCTAGAACAATGTCTAAAACAAAGTCTCAGTAGGTACTGAAATGTGCAAGTGATTTCTTTGTTCCTCTGCTAAATCTAATTTGTGTGGGCTGCTACAATATTATAGCAATAGGATACAACAAAAGGTAGCTTAAGATAGAAAGCATTTGGAGCCTTCTAGAAGTGAGACTGTTAGAAAATGGAAGATACAGGAACAAACAACAAAAAAAAAACCTAATATTCATTGCACAACCCTGTGATGTGGGTTTTTCTTTCTTGTTGTTGAAATAATTTGTCTAGCTCTGGAAAAGAGACTGTTTTCATGATCCTTCCAGGAGAAACAAAGGAAGAAACTCATTGGTGATGCTGTGGTTTTGAGATGTTCTGCTAAATGTTGTTGAGTTAGAGATTTAGATAGATTTCTGGTGAGTAACTGAATTTCTTGGAACTTCTCCAAAGCAAACACGAAATGGGAACTCTTCAGAGGTCTAGCATACCTCCCACAATTCTTGGTAACATGTCTTTTTCCTCCCTGCTGGTGTTTTATTCTATGTCTGCAACTAAGCAGGGCAACTGCTTTGCAGTTGAAGACAAACCTGAAATAGAATATGACTTTTGAGAAAAAAAAAAAAAAAATCTATTCTGGGCACCCCTAGCTCTAATTCCAGCCAGTCACTACATCTAATGAACTCTACAGGAAATGCTTTGAAGCTTAAATAGAGAAGGTCTGATTTTTCTGTATCTTCTAATTTTCAGTGTATCTTAAGTGATCCAAGTTGAGTTTCACCCTCATGCAACAGGATTAATGTGGCTGCTGAGCACACTCTTGTGTTTTGTTTATGGTGGTCAAGATCTTTCTCTAACAGGAACACGCTCTGGTAAATCCCAAAGAAGACCTTCTCTGCACTTCTGATTTAATAAAACATTTCCACATGTACCACACTTTAAAAATAGAAGTTATTGTAATGAAAGCAATGATATTACTTAAACAAAATTACTGTTTTACATCAGGGCACTCTCATTTTTTGGAGCTCTCCATGTCACACATTCTAAGTCTTTTGTGTTGCTTCTTCTACTTCCTACCTACAGAAAATCATTTAACAGCCTGCTCAGCAGGCAAATCTTGTAGACCTTATTCAGGTGATAATTCAATTGTGTGATGGCTTCAGACAATAAGACAGAACTAATCAAAGTTTTCAATCAAATATATTTTCCAAATGTCAAATGATCTGTCTTTCAGTGATCAATTTCAATTTTTTGTAGCTTTAAATGAAAAAAATCACCTTGCTGGTCCCAATAGTATAATGGTTTCACCCACATGTTCCCATGTGCTCTCAATTCTGTTGTTTTTATTTGTGCGAGTTAATGGCACTGAAAGGAGGAAAATAATGGGGAAAGCAAGGGGAAAAATACTCTGAAAAATGTTATTTTAATCCCTTAGAAAGCATGAAGTGCATATACTTAAACAATGCTCTTATAGTGTCATAGGCAGAATCCTTTTCCCATCAGTTTCAAGAAAGATTGTAAGTCTTGGTCATAACTAAACTGAATCCACCAAAATTCATAGAATTACTGACTTTTACCTGCAGCATGGATAACAAAATGTAGTCCTAAAGCTGAGAAAAATGAAGGTTGTTTTCTACTACAAAATTAACTGATTCATTTAATTGTGCTATTTTCTAACAACCCATATATTTCACCTTTTCATGCTACTGAATGAATAAAAATCAAAATGAGAGAAGAAAACCAGTGGAACATTTTCTTAGCATCAGGCAACTGAATAATTTCAATTCTGGGTCATCCATTCAGGACTTCGAGGAGTACAGATGTTTTATTTTCCAGTGCTGGACGATAACCATGTGGAGAACGTCAATCGCTCCATGTTTATGAAACAGTATCTGGGTTTAATTTCTGCTGTCTGTCAATTGGAGCCTTTGATCTTGGCCTGGATTTTTTTTTTTCCACTTCACTCTAAGTGACTAGAGGCTACTGCTGTCACTGACTCTTCAATTTCTGATTTCACTTTGCCAAGATGTAAAAGATTTATTTACAGGAATTCTCCCAAATATGATCCTTAAATGCATTATTTTTTTTCCTTTGACCCTCAAGGTATTTTGTAGTGGGTTGTTGTAGGATTAACCTGAAGTAAAATACCCTGTGCAAGGCAGAATGGAAGAGAGTCTATGTGAATAAACACATGTATTTAAGAAAACAGTTCAGTTTTAATAACTAATTGCAGCTGGGATTTTAATATGCTCTTCTTTTTTGAATCAAACTGAAATTCTTGGTGATATGTGTTAAAAAATATGGTTTAAATTTCTGATGATCAAGTTACATAGATTAAAGTAATGGATACCAGACCTGCATCAATGCAGTTATAAATATGGATGAAATGAATGTACATTACACAGTTATAAATCTGTGTGTTCAAGGAAAAGCATAAATCTCCATCACCTTTTCCGCCTTGGGATATGAAGGATATGGCTATTTTTACAGTGTTTTCGACGAAATTACGAGTTGGAGTAATTTGCTTGTTCTGAAAGACTTCTGGGTTTTTACAAGCATTCAAGTAGCATTTTATTTACAATGGCGTATCATTAAAACACACAAAGCAATGTGTGCTGCAAAGAGCCATGTGACTTTCCAGACATGAACACAAACAGGATCATGGTGCATTCAGAGACGTTTATAAGTACATACAGCGTTCATAGAGATTTCTGTCTCTGCAGACATTTGTCAGGTATGGCATAACCACATCTCTTTTCACTATTTCCTTTCAATGCCTGTCAATGCACAGCCAAACAGTGGCAAATAAGAGGATGTGGTGAAGCCTTATGGTTAGAAGGAGAGGTCTGATTCTAATCTGTGATAAACCACTCGCACACTGTGTGCTACTGGGGAAAGTCCCAGAGCTTTTTTTGGTTTGGTGCAGCCAAGGAGACTGCAATAAATGTTAGGATGCAATTCATTATCTGTGATCTTCAGCTGATTTTGGATGTATTAGGAGATAGAGGCCTGGGAGACCTGGGCTGCTTGTGCAAATCATTCTTCTCCCTCACCCAGAAGCAGTATGCCACCCTCCCTGCTGGCTTTGAAGTGGGACTTGTGCTCTCCTGTGAAGCATTCAGAGGGTCAACAGTCTGCTTCTTCTTTTTTGGGAATGGCACTCCTCCTCCTCCTTCTCCTAGACTGTTGCCAGTTTCCTACAATGGGAGGAGATGGCCTCTAGAGTGATAGGGGTAGCATTTCTCTGCTATGTGTACAGTGAGCCCTTGGCATGATCTGCTCTTCAGCCCTCATATGTGGAGTCTGAATTCCTTGTGACACTCCAGGGAAGGGGCTAACAGGCTATTTCCATAATATGTCCTAGCTTTTGGATGACCTACTATCAATGAGAGAGACAACAATCCAGGATAATTGGAAACATCATGGGGAAAAGGGGAGAGGAGCTGGTTTTGTTTTCTTTGTGTGTGATTTTGATCCTTCAACACAAACACGACTGCTTAAAGATAACAAGGGCTCTCTCTAGTCAGCAGATTCTGTGGAGAGCAATTAAGGAGCTTTTCTGGTGCCTGGCAGCTAGCACGAAACTCTCTTTCTCAACAGAGATATATAAAATCCTGCTCCAGCTATGCAAGCAGTAACTGGCTGAAAACTGACCATGAGTTTCAGCCAAATTCTCTAACATCCTATGGTGCAGTGAGATCCATGTGGCAGGCCAAATGAGATCTGTTGCCAGAAAGACACCTGTGGATTTCATCACCTATGGCATAAATCTTCATGGTGAACCTCACCCAAAGCTACATTGCAGAGTTCATTTGCTTTATATGTTCAGTAAGTTTTTTTATGTTGTATTATCTCTATTTCACATATTTCAGGATGCTTTCCTCACTAAAACTGATGCTAATTAAATGTAATTTTGCCTAAACTTGAATTTTTCTCTCATAAACCTTCATTCTGCTATTTGGTGCTTCAGAAAAATAAGGCTGCTGCACGGACCGACACCACATTTTCAAGTATATGACAATGTAAGATTTGGAGCTTAGTGATTCTCTGCATTCAGACTGCTCTGAGTGAAGCTTTTACAAGAATAGTCCAGCCTTCCCAGGTGTTTGGGTTGCCATAGCAGAGGTCTGAGCTATGCTCAAAGCTATTGAAAATCAGCAACACTCAATGAAGTCAATGGTAAGGTGAAATCAAACAAATACCCAGTCTTTGAACACTTTCCTGTAGCTATAGGAATTAATGAAATGCCATGACTTCAGTAGATTTATTGCAAAATGCATGAGTAGAAATGGAGACTTTGTTAGGACCACATGAAGTCATTTTCAAATTTATATATATATATATATGATTTGGCCACTGCTTCATCTCCTATGCTCTGTCTTCCTGCTAGGCTCAAGGAAGGCACACAACCAGTGGTCAGATCAAGTCTCAGAACAAGAGGAGTCAATAAAAATGAAGACAAAGACAACAAAAATGAAAGCAAAGCCCTAAGTCTTACACCAGCATCCTGCCCCAGTGGCTTGTACTGGAACTGGGCAAACTGAAAGTAGCAAGATATTCCCAACAGTTCATGTATGCAGGACTGGCCCAGACAACTTGCCTTGGTGCCAGAACCTGTGCACATCCTGCTGAGGACAGGGGTCCATCCAGCAGCAGGTCACTACATCCCACCCCTCCCAGCAGCCTCTACCTGTTGACCATGGCAGGCTCCTGCAAAATTTGTGCTCTTTGTTCATGTCCTTCCCCTTCCCAAAGAGATCTGCACTTCCCCACATCTGTTCTGTGTATGTGGGAATGGGATGGAGCTGCATGGGCTTGGACACCAAGGTCCAGCCCATCTGTCATTCCTCTTTTTTAGTTCAATAGCATTTTATACAAATCATTGTCCTCTTCCATTCATTCTTAAACCCCCAGTCTCTCTCTCATATCTCTGTCCTAATTAATACTTCCTTTGTCTCAGGCTCTTCCCCTACCCAATGCTCACTAAATGCATGGGCACTCTTGCATTCATTCCAGGAGCACTGGATTGAC
This sequence comes from Cygnus atratus, assembly GCF_013377495.2. NCBI lineage: Eukaryota > Metazoa > Chordata > Aves > Anseriformes > Anatidae > Cygnus > Cygnus atratus. Next base: position 51,835,778 of record NC_066396.1, read on the forward strand.
CCTAAGGCAGTGGGCTGAGCCGCCTGCTGTGACAAAACATTCATATGGATGCCTTTCTTGGTCTCCAACCATCACAGACTTGCCTCTGGGACTTTTGTTGCTTTTGGAGACTGCCAACCTTCAGTGGCCAGCCACCACAGAAACTGCCTTCTTTGAGGACCAGAGACTTCTGCCTGAAGTTCAGCTTGCAGATTCAACCTAAGATATCCAAGATCAATGGAAAATATGAGTGTATACCCAGCTGACAGCAGACTGTATGTCTTTAAGAGGTACCAGCAGCACAGGCAACATCTGTGCCACTTCTCCATGGGATGACTTGCATGGTTGAAATATGAAGGAGCAGCTGTCCATGACATTGATGTCAGAGTCTGATTGGGTATCTGGCTAATCTCTGGACATACGAAAAAAATGTTTCAAGTTAGTACAGTCAGTCACCAGCCATAAAGAGAAATTTCATCTCTGATTGTTTATTGCTTTTCTGACTGGTTCCTCATTGCAAGTAATCAGCTTTCCACTCCCTGAGAATTACTACCAAACACTACAGCTACACTGAATAAATAAATAAATAAATAAATAAATTGTATGTTTTGAACCTTCTTCTGAGGAAAGACGATGAACTTCTTCAGTGGAAAGCCTGTGATCTGATGTTGTTGACAAACTCTGCTGGGTCTCCAATAAATAAAAAAGGAGGGTATGCATAACTTCTGGTATTCACACAGGTTGAATACACAGCAGGAAGAGGAGATGTGGCCTAATGGGTGGTAACACACTCTGTGACCTTGCCAGTCCTCTGGGATAGTTTTCAATGCCTCAGTACTTCCTATTGCACCTCAAGTCTATTTCCACAGCACGAAAGGCATTCAGATGGCAGCCAGTAGATTGTATGCTGTGCCAGCAGGGCATTTTAATTCCTCCATGTCTTAGAAGTGCTTTCATCAAACAAACAAAATTTTCATCAGACCCTGAGGTCTCTTGTTCTTTGCAGAGACTGCCTCAGCTGTGACAGTCTTCTCGCAGACTTTTGCCACAAACTGGCTGGGCAGCAGGAGACATTGCTGCCCCCTCTGGAGGTACTAGCTAGTAAGATCCACGAAACAGTAGATGAACTGCTGTCTGTCACTGCCTCTCCAGCAGTCCTGTCCTTCCCCGTAATGGAGAGTAGTCCCCTCCAAGCAAGAACTCACACTGGCACACCGCAGATGCAGCTTTGAAATTTCTGTTTCTGGTTTATAGCTTCTATTCACTTCATTTTCACTGCATGGTATTGCAGTGATGTCTGTCATTCTTCATGCCCCATGCCCTTCCTGACACAAACACGCCTCTCTAGAGTGTAGATTTATCTAAAATCTCCGGATAGCTGTATGCCACAAAGCAGGGCATGTCTGAGTCAACCCTTGAAGTCTATCACTGCTAGGAAATTCTGAGTAGCAAGTAGTGCACCAGGAGTTGGGGCATGGCATGTTATCTATCCCAGCTATTTGCTTGGAGGAATTCAGCTCCATAGAATCACAATCTAGTTCATTGTCTGCTGTTGGAGCAAGGAGGAATTCTGGCAAGCCACCATGGAGACAGAAGGTTTTAACGTCTGACGGCCCAGAAAAAGTTCAATCCTCCCTTATTCTGCACATATTATAATTTTCTATTCCTGTTTTCTTATTAAATACAAACTACTCTGTGTGATTGCTTATGTATTAATGGAGAGTATAAAATATGCCTGAGTTGAGGGCTGTGGGAGAAATCTTGTAACAACATTGCACAAGTGATAATTTTTTTCTTCACTAAAAATAGTGAATCTAAATTCTTTATGTCAAGGGATATTTAAGTTGGCTCCCTGGAAGGATTTATTTATTTTTATTGGTATCCCAGAACATTTTGCACTAGAGGGACCCATGTGGTCAGCATATTGGTGTTGCCCAACAGTGTTTTTATTTCTGCTTTATCTGCTGTCAGGCTGCTTTGCCGACAGTCTACTGGCTAGATGCTTTCAGAGTTGCTGCAATAGGTGCTTATTCATTGAAGTTCATTTAAAAATCAGCTGGTAGTTCTATTACTGCAGTATTTTATCTGTGAAGTCAGAGTGTCACCAAGCAGCCATCAACTCACTGCTGAGGAGGTTTGACTTGGACCATCCTACTCCACGTTATCAGGTGAAAACATAACGGGAATAAAGCTGCCTTGGAGCTTCTTGTCATCCTCTTTCCTAGGGCTGTGTTGCCTGGTCTGGCTAAGGTCAGTAAAGTTGTTTTAGTGAATACAGATTAGGATTTTGGATGAAAATATGTGAAGGGATGGCACAGGTACTGTCCCTTTACTTCATATGTGTCTCTCTATCCCATGCATACAGTGCAATGGAGCAATACAGTTATCCTTTGCAAATCAGAGAGCCAAATACCATGGATGAGCAACACTGTAAATTGCCATACATGACCTATAGTCACCACCCAATCTCAGAATGCAAACTCTGCTGAATGTTTGGTACCCTATTCACATCCAAACTTGATCAGCAAGCATATTGAGGGTGTTCCTTCAATGTCAGGATAGACATATGGCAAATTAAGTATTAGCAGCTAACTTAGAAGTCTTAATATTTTGAGTCTTTTAAGGTTAAAGAAAGTTTTCAGGACCTCAGGAGAAAATGCTCACAGTCAGAAACTGGGGATAAGTCAGCCAGGCCACATCCCCTATTAGAATTAGCCCTGTCCAGTCTTGCACAGTCAAATATATAAGTACGTCACAAATATTTCAGCAACAAATGTACTGCAAAACCAGGCACCTAGATTCAACTTCCACCCCTTTTATTGTGTGTTGTGCCTGTTTCAAGATGTGCTAGAAAAAGTGCTATGGAGCAGCTCTCTATCAACTCTTCACTCAAAATTTACTCCTCAACATGGAGAAAATCTAGTTTCTAATCTTTCTGTGCATTAGTTTCTCACCTCTAAATTGAAACTGTCTATGGTTACTAGTTTTCCATTGCAGCTTAATGTTTATACAGTGAAAGCTGCATACAATTCCCAGGTAGTTGATGTCGATATTAGATAAATGTGCACACAATGTTACAAATGTATACACACACAAACACATAAACTCAAACACACAGAAGGGGAGATCTGCTGACAGGGAAAAAAAAAGTCACTTCAAAACCACTTCAAAACCACCTTTTTGTTTCAATCAGAGATAACCTGAGTGTATTCTGTTCCATAGCAATAATGAAACATCTTTTCAGCATGCCCAACAGGGTATACATTTTTGGACATGAAGTCACAATGAGTTGTGCCAGCAGCAAGGCAGTCCATTGAAGCAATCACAATGTAAAAGCATTGGTGGTTACACTGGAAAGAAGAGTACTTACCACTGTAAGCAAGCCAACAAAAATATTCTGCCCAATAACATATACAATAAGTAAAACTGTATCAAGCAGAATGAATGTTTAAACCGCTCAAAGTTGCATTCTATGGACTAGTAACAAAGGTATTAACCAAAGCATACCTGTATAAATGTGAACCCAGCATGATGATCACAATGAATACAAGGGAACCGTGCATATACAATGGAAAGGCTGTCATAAACATAATAGATAGTGTTGTTATATAGTATGTTATTGTTTATGCTTTTTTGTTTGTTTGTTTGTTTGTTTTATTGCATCCTTGCAAGTCCTTTACAGGAACCTCTTTCTGCAAAGAATTTATCTTTCCCATGTATCTGAAAATATATTCTAGTCTGGGAGTCTGAAGCTGGATTCCAGAGAACAGTCAATTTCCTCCTTTCTGAAAGCAAAGTCTGCAGCTTGTTGTCCAAAACATACTCCTCACTACCAGTGGGAGCTAGGTGAGAAACTATAGTATCCTCTGCCAAGTTAATCAGTTCAGACCTTCCTAGAGAAAGATCTATCAGCTACTTTGAAAGTTACAAGAAAACAAACATCACTTAAAAGGCATTTCCATAAGCCGACCTCCCATTGTTTTGCTACTAGTGTCATAAACACAAGTTCATTTCCTCTTTTGGATGCCAACACTCAGAACAAGATGTTTTTCATCTTTACGCAGGAGCTCTCAGGTGACTCCCAAATGGCCAGCCCCACCACTCCTTCTTGGTAACTGAAGGGGTATGGGATGCTGCTGTACGCTCTGCTGTTCCTCACATAAATGTCAAAGGCAGCAGTTCTTCTCCCTAATTGACCTGTTGACTTCATTTGTTGAACATACATGATTGAAGAGTATTTTGCATCACCTGGTTGCCTACAAGGTAAAGTGAGTCAGGCAAGAAGGAAGAAAATGTGCTTGAATGCTGGATACTGCCAAATACCAAGTTAAAGTTTTCACTGGTGAAAGTATGTCACAGCTGTCATTTTAAGGGGTCTGACAGAGGTCAGGACTGAGCTGTGACCTGGGCAGTAGCACTGAGGAGGATCTGGCAGAACATACTTTGTAAATGTTTCCTTCCCTTGTTCCATCAGCTACTGACAAAGTCACCAACTCTTGAGGATGGCATTTGGCTTATACTAAAGATTTAGGATCTGCAGTCTCCTAAGTACAAGCTATGTCCACAGCACCAGTGCTTGACAATAGCTGATATTTTGAGTGTAAAGCTTTATTTTGCATTCAGATACAACTTTCAGCGCTCACAACTAATGCATGGCCTAGAAAGTTAAACCACTTTCTAGATACCCTGCTGTTTTAAAATTCTATTAGTAAGGAGAGAAATAGCTCAAGAGTAGTTTGAGGGTTAGCAAGTCCATGTTCTTTTGAACTAAGAAAATGGAAGAATCTCCTCCATTCTGCCTTTTACCAAGAGAGTCTTTTCAAAGACCCTACAAGGCATTTTAGTGGCTTCTAATGAATGCTGACTGTTGAAGTCCAGCGTCAATAACAGGAAATAGCAGGAAACAGAAGCAACAAGTCAGCAGTACCAGCTAACCACATTTTGATAGCACATGCAGGAATAAAGGCCTCATCCTTAATTAGATCATGGAGAGCTAAATTGTTACCTTCACCTGATTTTTTTCGTGTTTAACATCATAAGTCTCACACTTGGATTCATTTAGACACACTGATTCATTAGGCGGCCCATGACCTTAATAAATTTACATTACCAGGAAGGGGTAGTTTATACCAGTCTCTTAGTCATAGAAATGACTCATGATATCCACCCACACTAACCTTTGTTCGGTCTCTACAAGTATGCCAGGGCTTGTCAGCCTTTCACAAATGGAGTTCTTTGATTCCCTCAGTAAGAGAAGGACATCAAGGAAGTCTGGTTGCAAGAACAAGCTGCCTATGGAAGACATAAAACAATAACAGTGACCTTGAGAAGCTGAGGACTTGTTTTCTCCAAGTGCATGATGTACTGCTGGAGGGAAATGTCTCACATGACCTGAAGTGAGGTAAGAGTGCAGGATGGGGGAGCAGGGCTTGTTCTCTGCTCACAGGCTGCCAGACAGCCTCTTTGGGAAAATACTCCTAGAGCAGTTTCAACACACAGCAAGCAGCAGGGAGAATATAGGGATTTTGTTCTAGATATGAGCATTTGGCCACATTCAAAGTGGAACAAAGGTGTTGAAGCAAATATAAAAAGAAGGTGAATCCTAAATACAACCCCCTACATGTTTGCTTTCCTGCCTACCCTAGGGTCTCTTAGTATGGTTTCAAGGCCATGGCAAGAGTTATTTCAAACTTCTTTGGTAACTATTTCTGGAGAAAAATACTTAAGAGAGACATAAAAAGCTGTTCTAGTAGCACGTTGCTTTGGGCAGAAGAACAAAAAACACCTAGACCAACCATAAGTTGAATCTCACAGAGCCTTGAAAACTGTAGATTGACAGCCTTTCCAGATGACCATGAAAGTCCCTGAAGGACTTCCCAAATTCTGGTGCAGACCACAGGACACGCTGGAGCCCTTCAGTATTACTATGGAGAATGAGGTCATCACAAGTAAGGTGCTCAAAGCTCCATTCACAATAGCTAGTTTCATAAAGGAACTCTCTTCCTCTGCTTTTTGTATGTTCGTATGTCCTGCTTCAGAAAATTTGTTAAATCCACTTCTATCATCTCTGAACGCAACCTTGGCAAAGAGTTTGCCTGTTAGAAGAGTTTGTCTCAGCATATTACTCATTGTCATGCTTTATCATATATATCCCAACCCACCAAGCAGCCAAGCCATCACGACGAGTTTAATTTTCAGGTAGGTCACAAGAGATTATGGGACTGGCCAGCTTGCATAACTTCACAAAATCTACAGTAAGAGAATGAGGGGTGGGAGTGTTTGCTATTGTTCTGGGGCAAGCTGCTCCTGTATCTCAGGACTTCATTGTTTTGTAGTGATTTGAGCAAATGCTTTATCCCCTGGCAGTTAAAGAACCTTTTCAAATCAATTTGTGGGACACTTATTTTATGCAGATTTGAGTGTTACAGGAAGACTTTAGACTCTGATTTAGAATATTTGATGATGGAGTTGGTCACTGTTGCAGTTGAACCCCCCAAACCCTTCCTTATTTCTGGAAACATTGGAGAAGTTAGAACCTGAGCAAGACAGCTGAAAGATATTCACTGGCAAAATCTGCATATGAAAATATGCAAATATATTAATATTTTAATGTATTTTTTTTCAATTAAATGATTCATGCTAAAAAGTATTTCTCATCAATTGGAAACAATATTCACTTCCTTTCAAATCAGAAGAAATTAAAATAAATATCATTCAGTTTTCCTGTTTATCTCCTCATCCAAGGAAGGGGGAGAGGAATGGAAAAAGTGAGAAAAAATACACAAAAATTAACTATTTTCTTTTTGCAGCTCTAGCTTGTTTTGAATCAAGAAATATTTTTTACTTCAAATCATTTCATTAAATGTATCAGAAAATTACACAAACTATTCTCAGAAAAATGAAAAGGTGCCAGTTTGATCAAAAATTTTGACAGGCAAGATTTTCTGTTATTTATATGTCTTCTGATCTTAATTTTGGAGAATTAACATACCTCAAATTAAGATCTTTGTTGGAAGATTGTCCAGTTATTCACTTGCACCTGAATCATCGTATCACAAACTTCAAACTCTTTCATGGACCCTGGAAGAAGAGCTTTTTCATTTCCAAAATAGGGCCCTTTTGCCCTAGTTGTCATGTAGCTCATGCTATGCTTGTACATTTTAAAGATCACTTTGCTCAAGACAAAATTACATGCTCGGGATGGCAACATTCATTCTGCCACAGCAGACATTTCATCTCTTAGAAATGATAGTCTGTTTCACTGCCCTGAATATCACACATCTTGACGCATACAGCAGAGACACAAGGCAGAATAACCCAGAATTCAGGAAAGCATCTCCTGAGAGGTGGACTGTGTATCAGATCAAGCTCTTTAGGAATATTACAATATCTCTGCAACCTTAGTTAGCTATGCAGGCTTTGTTAACTTGTTAATGTGCCTTTCCAAAAACAGACTGATGTCAACTCAAAACGTTTATTGTTGCTCTGGACATATATAGTGTTCTTCTGAAAGTTCTGACTTCTGACATAACAAGACCACTTGCAAATCTCAACTGGAGAATGAAGAGGGGAAGGGAAGGGAAGGGAAGGGAAGGGAAGGGAAGGGAAGGGAAGGGAAGGGAAGGGAAGGGAAGGGAAGGGAAGGGAAGGGAAGGGAAGGGAAGGGAAGGGAAGGGAAGGGAAGGGAAGGGAAGGGAAGGGAAGGGAAGGGAAGGGAAGGGAAGGGAAGGGAAGGGAAGGGAAGGGAAGGGAAGGGAAGGGAAGGGAAGGGAAGGGAAGGGAAGGGAAGGGAAGGGAAGGGAAGGGAAGGGAAGGGAAGGGAAGGGAAGGGAAGGGAAGGGAAGGGAAGGGAAGGGAAGGGAAGGGAAGGGAAGGGAAGGGAAGGGAAGGAGCACTTTGCAGCAAGCTACAATTCCACCTACATGCAGGTCCCTAGGCAGCCTTTCCTTAGACCTTCTGCATCACTTTTCAGAAGCATTTAGCTCTCTCTGTCACTAGGGGCTGAAAAACACAGAAGGGAATTCAGGGCACATAGACATGGCCCCATGTTTCAGGTTTACATGCTAAACTGCTCTAGAGGCACCATCCTAACTTTTTCCACACATGCATGCACACACACATTCACACACCCACAAAAACAGTGCAAATGATGTTGAAGGCAGTCACAGAATGGGGATTTTTTTTTTTTAAGAGAAGATGGAGCTTGAAGAAAGGATTTCTGAAGAACTGGAGCTAGCAAAATTCATGCTTTCCCAAAAGCTTGCAAACTACCTTGTCTAACATATATTTGAACATTGCCTTGACATTTGACTTAGACTAGATCCTAAAGATGGTCTTAAAAGAACAAGGACATTATATATGAAAGGGAAGTGATAATGTGATGCCCTCTTAGGGATCAAAACTGATAAACTAAGCACAAGTTGGACATTAGCAGAAAATAATATTTAAAGCAGATCTTCCACAGAATTCAAATTTCTGGTTTAAAAGGACAGTGCAGTAAAAAATAAAATAATTAAAAAAAAAAGAAAGAAAACACATTTGAACTGGAGATGAGAGATAAGGTACAGCAAGATCTCATGAAATTACTAAGTAACAGACAAGGAACAAAGAGACAAAAACAAACTAGTCAGAGACAGACCCATAGTAATTACCAAATCAAGCATGTGGCCTTTAGAATGAGTGGGATCATTCATGTGTTACACAAGATTAAATGAATCTAAGGGTGCTATAAAACCATGCACTGCAAGTGAAAGAATTCAGAGCAAGACAAAATTCAAATTCACAAACAGATGCTCAGTGAAATTTATTGTGAGTTCAGAGAGTGGCTCTGCTAAATCATTAAATAAAGACTTGGAATTCCTCAGTGCATAATTTAAAGCAATGCAGAAGGAAGAGATACAATAAACCAAAATAAATTGGAAGAGAATACACAAAACTCAGCTTGGTTCTGGGGCTAGACAGAGGTACCAGTTTGAATCTTCTCAGAGTCCCTGGATGTTTGCATGTATTTGCAGAATAATAGGAAATCCAAGGAACAAAGAGCAAGGGTAGGAGGGGGAAGGAACATAGTGCCACAAAAAGCGGAAAGAAGCAGGATGAAGAAGGAAGAAGAATATCAGAAGGGGACAATGAAGAAAACAAGAAAGAGACTGATATTTGGTAGAAGCAGGCAACCATCACCATAGCAAGCATGAGTGACATCTCCTCCTGTTGGCACATCACCTCCCCGTGATCCATTCATGCTCCCCGCAGACCTTTGTCTCCATCACGACAAGTGACTGCTGTGACCAGTAATGTATCGCTTCAGCCCCTGGTTCCCAAAACCAACCCTCTCATTGAACTCTCCAGTTAAACAGTGTCTCCAACTATTTGCATACGTGTGCAGTGTCAGAAGGGCTGTTATGATCTGCACATTAGTGTGTGTGCAGGAATGCATGTATCAGGCTGTCATGCTGCAATTTTCCACCTCCTTACATTCTGCTGATTCCCTGCAAAACCTGCCGACCTCCTGGGACTCTGCACACACCTTCAGTAGTTCTTCATCAGTTTAAGTTTCAAAAAAGATGTATATTTCACTGGGGAGAGCACAGCCAACAGAAATTTGCTTCAGAGCACAACCATGTGCATAAACTGGATGCAGACAATTCTTCCCAATAAAATGAAAGCATTTCAAGTTCTGATGACAGAGGAGTAAACAGCGTGTCAGTGAGAGGTTGTCACTCTTCTGCCACCGTCTAATCAAGGTCATGGAGACAAATCCTTTAGTTTATTAATGCTCTTCTCAGCGTACCACATTAGATCCAGCCAGTGATTCCTGGATAATGTTACGCAGCACACAGGACTCCTCTGTGCCTTGTGCCTTAAAGTAGCAGCATTTAGTACATGGCTGGCATGCATAGCTGCAGGAATAATGCTGATCCAAATCCCTTGTGTTCACCCCAAGTTTACTTTATTCCACATACCCTGAATTGTCAGATCTTGCCAACTGTACATAAAAAAAAAAAAAAAGCAAACATGGCCAATTTTTAAATCCCAATTTTCCTTTCACTAACCAATATTTCCACAAAACTTAATTTTATATTGGGATGAATAAAAAGATACCTACTATTTGGACATTTCAGTGACGAATCAAATTTTGTAGGGCAGAACCTAATTTCAGGTGACCTGAAATTAAGTCTTTTTAACCTGTGAAATTCTATGACCCTTCATGTCTGCTTGTTGATGCTTATCTTCTTTCCTTGTTGAGGTAACAAAAATAATGTGTTATTTGTTTCCACTCCTGAAAAACAAATTTCGGGTTGTATACCTGTCTCGCAAGATTAATTATGAAAAAAAAAAAAAAAGTGAAACAACACTTTGATTTATCTAAGTCTGAAAAAAATGTTGAAAAGATTTAATTTACTCACACACCACCATCACACTACTTGTATCAGGAAATATTATTATTGTGATGAAAACATTCAGCTTTTAGATCTATTATCTTCCATGTGCTTATTTAACAAATATACCAATGTATAGCATAGAGAAATTAAAAGATCCTAATCTCAACAGTCCTTTCTCCTGTTAAAATATTTCAAGACCTTCCCTGCAAACTTCTAATTTTAAACTTAATTCATCCTACAGGGTTAATAACTAGTTAAACAGTTAACTGTCTATATAAATATTGCACAGCTTAAGTTCAGATGCCTACAAAGGGAAGGTAGAGATGTTCTCAGTGTCAATAGGCCATGACTTCCACAAAGCCAGTGCACTGTGGCTGAGAGAGTGACCACCCACAGTGACACATTTTTATACCGAAGATGCAAGGAGGCCTACACCAGTGACCTTTCCTGGAGACCAGGAAAATAAGTCTCAGTAATTCAGGATTTAGCCATTCAGAGAAGTTTTTCGGTCCCAGTTAATAAAGGGCCTCACTAATCCAAAAGCTACAAACCTAACAAGATTCCTGATCCAGCAGCCGCTGTGGTTCAGGGAGGAGTTGGGATTTTGCTTCATTTGATGAGGAATTTTTGCTGTTTTCAGCACTGTTTGCAAAAGCCCTTGGATACAGATGCTGTGCTCCTGCAGCCTCCAGCACAGCACACCCTGAAGACATGGCCCACTCTGGGGGTGCACAGAAGTCACACAGTCTCCCAGCAGCTCGTCCATGTTAAGAACAATGGCCAAGAAAAAAAAAAAAAAAAACAAAACACAAATCATAAAAATTTTCACCTGGTCAACACGCTTATTTGCCATTTGTGACTGAAGCATACGTGTATGCTATAGCCTACTGGCAGCAGCAAGCACATTTTCATACACATCCCTTCTGCAGGAAGAATTATTGCCAAAAATATAACACGTTATGCAAACAACTTAGTCACCCAAAGAGCTTTGTAAATGCGTAGTAAGAAGATAACACTGAGCAATAAAATATACTTTACTGAAGTAACATGAAAACATATGGCCTTCCATTCTGCCTTTAGTACAGCAACATAACAAGCCTAGTGAACCAGGTCACCCAGCCCTACAGCCCTTCACATTTTTGCATAAGAATTTCACACAAGTATACTATCTAAACCATTTCCTAAGGACATCTTCTATTACTGAAGTCACCCAGCCAGAAAGCACAATAATGCACACAGTTTCTTTTGGAAGGGGGGCAGTGGGGGAGAACAGTGTAAAGCAGAGGAGGTTTTCAAATATTTTGTGGAAATGGGAAAACACTCAGTAAGTACGTAGCTTGCAGAAATAATAGCATTGCAATTCTGGGCTTTTGGGAGAGCCTTCAAGCCAAGTGCTTCGTAATCTACTGAAGAACTGCACTGGTTGCCAAAAGGTTCAGTGTATACGTATACGTATGTGCATACGTATGTAATGCATCTGTGTGTGTGTGTGTGTGTGTGTGTATACATGTATAAAAATCAAATCAAATCAAATCAAATCCTGCTCTTTATATGAGGAGTTAGCCTGTCTAGACTGTGGAACAGGCCTATATTCCTTCAAGACTTAATTCAAGATAGTATCCACAGTTATAAAGCAATAAGGAGACCCAAGTACCAGGATTATTTGAGCAATCAGATATGACACAGTCATGGTTATTTAGAAGTAATCACACTCCTAGCAATTTACAGATATTACCCCCTCCTCTTTCCAGTGGTATAGGCATAATAGTGATCTGTGTCTTTTGAGTGAGTGAGGGAGCAGGCACGTCTTTTTCTGCATCTCTCGCCTGCTCACCCTCAGTTGAAAAGAGAATGAGAGAGTGGGTGCTGACCTGCAATTTCAGAGCAACAATGTTCCTTTACACCCTTACACCATCTACATTTTTCAATGGACCATTAAAATGTCTCTCATTTTAAGCAATTTAATGAAATAATAAATAGAAAATCTGAGAGGAAAATAGAGGAAAATCA